>NC_061099.1:55447401-55479901 GCF_015104395.2 Macrobrachium nipponense | reverse complement strand
TCAAGTAAATTGAAGGAAAACAGCTCAATTACCACTCTATGTTTCTACCTAAGCTAAATATAATCATATATAATTATACTGGTGAAAAAGAAAACACTTACAAAAATTTTTAATAAAAAAAAATTATTATTAAGCTGAAAATTTATAAGTGAAATTCACAATCTCAGGGAAAATTACTGTTACTTGAAAACAAAGCAAAGTTTAATTAATTCTTGAATTAATTAAGTAAAATTAAATAAAACTTAATTTATTACAAAATTCAAGAAAATTAATTCAATCAAAATTCAGAAGTGTTAGGCATTAATTAAAGTTTGGAAATTAATTCACAAGTGCTAAACAACAATGAAACTTGAAAAGAATTCTAAGTAAATGCCAATTAATTCACAAGAGTTAAATTCAATTTAATGTGCAACGATCAATTAATGAAAATAACTAAGTTAACTAAATCGTGAATGCAAATGAAAACACAGAAAAAGGTGTAAAATACTAAAATTGCAAAAAGCACTAATCACACAGAATATAAAATAAAAACACACACTTCAATAAGAAAAAATGAATAAATGTAAACACAAAAAAAAAATCACTTCAAATGAAACAAACACAAAACAAAAATTTGCAATGTGTAAAAATTTAAATCGTTTCACTCAAACCATTGTAACTATTAGTTCTCTAAACCATTGTAACTATTAATTCTCTAAACCATTGTAACTATTAGTTGCAACTAATAAACTTAACATACCACATTACTTTGGTACCAATTTTCTTCCTGCTGCAGCTTGTTTCAAAATTTCACTACACAATTCTAAGTTTGTAGCTCATGGTGAACCTAACTTTTTACGAGAGGATCGCTCTGAGCTCTGTCAAGGTTCTGAGGATGAACTGCTGGGACTGGTTAGCTGCTGACGGAGGGGGTTAGGATGAGGTAATATCCGGGATGGGCTTACATGCTGGGAGGACCGACTCTGGGACAGTTTGCGAGGCTGCACCATTGGTGGAGTGTCCACTATGGTCATGGGTGTCCTGGAGGATTCCTATTGGAATTGGCTCTTCCTCGACTCCCAGCATGGCACTGGCACTGAGGCCTTTCCTGGCTTAGTGAGGTGACTCGGACGTAGCCTGGCACTGTCTGGCACCTTCAAGTGGCACTGGTTGTGCAGAGGTAGTTCTTGGAGGCCCGTGGCACAGGTCTGGAGTGTGTTGGGGCGGGAGCCCTGATACAGTATAAAGGTAGGAGGAGACTTAAAATCTTGTCCTAGCAGGACATCATAACCTCCTGGTATATAGGTTGCTACTACCATGGTACATATCTTAGAATGGTGAGGTCATGTGACTCTCAGCTGGACAGTAGGTAAGAAGATCTTGATGTGGTTGAGGCTCTCTATCGTGATGAATTGGTGCCTATCAACCTGAGCTCCATAAGGAATTTTATCCTCTCAAATAATGGATACTTGCGCACCAGTGTCGACGAAAGCTCGGACCTAGTAGACAGGATAGCGACCTCTGGGAGGTGCGACAAATATGGGGCCCTGAGCAGGAGGGCCTAGAGCTGATGGATTCATCACAGCCATAGCAATGGCAGAAACAGTAGCTTTCTTGGGGCATCCCGCCCAGACAGCAGTGTGCCCATGCACTTTGCATGAGTCACAGAAACTCTTGCTAAAATCAGACCTAGACCTGTTGTTTCTGTTACAATGGCCATTGTTCATGTTATTAGAATGATTGGGTAGTCCATGCAGAGGAGTGACGGCAGCTTGTTGAGGAGGATCCACCTTTGAGAGGCACTGCTCCGTGGTGTGACCTGGTTTATTGCAATGCCCACACACAGGTTTCCATGGTGGAACATTGGGGCACTGAGTATGCTGAGAGGTGGCAGCAGGAGTAACAGGGAGAGCAGGGTGTATTTTCTTCTTTAAAGAACTCTCCAATGGATGATGGGTGTCATAGGAGTCTGCCCATTTACAGCACTCCAAAATAGTTTTAGTGGCCTTGTCCACCAAGTGGGTGGCAAGATCAGGGGGGCATAGGAAAGGAAGTCCTCTATTTGAAAGAGTTCTAAGAACTTCTCAACAGATGTTGCATTGAAGGCCTTCATCCACCTATGGAGTGCCGGTGTCTTCTTGGCTGCCCACTCTGTCCAGAACTCTGCAATGGATGATGGGTGTCATAGGCGTCTGCCCATTTACAGCACTCCAAAATAGTTTTAGGGGTCTTGTTCACCAAGTGGGTGGCAAGATCATGGGGGCCATAGGAAAGGAAGTCCTCTAATTGAAAGAATTCTAAGAACTCCTCAACAGATGTTGCGTTGGAGGCCTTCGTCCACCTATGGAGTGCTGGTGTCTTCTTGGCTGCCCACTCTGTCCAGATTTGGTTAGCCTCCTTGGGCATAGTCCTCCATTTCTGCCTCCACCGGTCTGGGGTTAACTCGTAAGCCCCAAGTTGCCTCTCAGACGAGATCTTGTTGCTCATTCAGGGGAAGGGCCTCGAATGCAGTCCGCCCTTTGCCAGCGAGATGCTTGCCAAGGAGGAGGGCCACTTCCTGAGGGGTTGGATTGAAGTTCTCGAACACCTGCTCGACATGCCATAGCCAGTTGATTGTCTCTTTCTGCAGCCTCTCTTCTCTCCTGGGCTTCTCTTTCTTTCTCCTTTCCAGCTGCTTGAAATGCTCTTTCAGCTGCTTCTCTTCTCTCTTGTGCTTCCCTCTCAGCTGATTAGAATGCTCTTTCCGCTGCTTCTCTTTTCTCTTGTGCTTCTCTTTCAGCAGCTTCTCTCCTCTCTTGTGCCTCTCTCTCCTTCTCCCTTTCGACTGTTCTCTCTTGGGCTGCTTCTTTCAGCTTATCATTCATCCAATTGATCAGTTTTGTGCCCTCCAGCCCCATGACTTCCAGCTTTGGTGAAGGCCCTGTCCTCCTCCAGTGCTGCGTTACTGGCCATCTCCTCAGCAGTAAAATGCTAGTAGTCTAGCCTGAGAATAATTGGATGGAAGGCAGTTGCAAAACTGCAAATGTCGCCAGAGGTATGCGGAATACTCAACGCAGATACTTGGCAAAATGACCGTAAAATCCCTGCAAATACAATTACTACTGGCGTGTAGCATGGCGGAAAACTCACGCCGCAAAATCTCTGTAATTTACAGTTCGGTGGGAACTCGACACTGATAATGGATTTGGCAATAAATGTCATAAACACAGAACCTCAATGAAAGGGATACAAATTATTTTTCATTTTTCTACCAACGCAAATCCCTGTTCTATCTTACCCTTTCAACCTAGCTATGCTCAGAATTCATATTTTAATCGCTAGCTTGTATACATTAAAGGGAAGAGGAAGAACCAAAATAAAGATCTCTCACCCTGCATAACTGCCTCCGCACAAACCCCTAACATGTACCCTTTTTCACCCTAGCTCTCGCGAACCTAAGACCCTCCAATTCCGCCAATTTAAAACCCCGGAGAATTAGGCCAGCACACGGGTCGGCTAGACAGAAGGGATGAATCACAAGAATTTCAAGGCCGTGGTAGAGAAAGTAAGGCTAAGGGTAACATGTGCCCTTGTTTGTAAAGCAAAAGTATTTGTGTGAGTAGAGCCTGGATACAAGCAGGCCTACGTGGGTACTTTTGATTCGCTGAAGCGAATAGCGGTGTGTTAGGAGAAAGGTTCACAGAGACCTCTCTCTCTCTCTCTCTCTCTCTCTCTCTCTCTCTCTATCTCTCTCTCTCTCTCTCTCTCTCTCGATACAGCCAGGAAGATATTTTCTGAACTCTAGATTCATGTTAATTAAGTTGATTGGAGGGTATGTCATGGAAACACAGAGGTAGCAAAAATACTTATATTCTTCAAGCGTTACATCTTGAAATAGCTTTGCAGAGAAGAGTTGAATGTCTATATCAGACGATAGGAGAAGAGGAAGTGATTCTTACAGATTGGTTTACAAATCAATAGGTTAGCAAACCTAACAAAAGATTCACGTGTACGAACGAACACTTCTCTTTTTGAGGTTAAGACACATCATCGTTTCAAGTTCTCATGAGAGCCAAAGTAGGTTTCCCATGGAAGTAGGTTGGTGTTTGCGTTTTCTATTTATGCTGAGCTAATGTTCACACACATCCTGAGCTGTGGTTTTTGGCAGACTTTCCTGTTTAACCACTGACCTGATTACGTTATGTGTATTGCTTCTAAGGAATGTTCCCACATTACTTTTATCATGTAATATTCATTACATATCGCCTGATCACAATAACAAAATCAAATACATAAGAATAGTCAGGTCAGAAAGATGCCTTACCACAGGATGTGTCTGGGTGCTATTTCAGATACAAATAATACAAAGTTATGATAAATAATTAACTAATATAATCAACAACATGATTACAAGGTAAATATTAATGGTATATATACTAAGAAAAATTATATGGATATATAAGTAAAAATCATATGCATACGAGTTGATACGAATCCATAAGGTTATATATATATATATATATATATATATATATATATATATATATATATATATATATATATATATATATATATATATATATATATATATATATATGCTATATTGATATACTTACATAAATGCAAGTCATGAAGATATATACTCCACAAAAATACTAATGCATTTCTGGTAGTTACATGACACACGAAGATTATATGTATTAATATAAGGTTAAAAGGATATATATATTGATATAAAGTTATATGGATAAAAATTAATGGTACCTTGTGAGAGATAAACTATAAGATACAAGATATAAGTTATAACATATAAGATAATAGGTATAAGATATATGGTTTAACATGTAAGGTATAACATATCTAAGGCTTATAGATGTATTGATTCAAATAAATGTGATTAAAGATTTGTGCACTTTATATATATATTCCTGGTGCGTTCACGCACAGATATATTGATCCATTGTTTAAATTATATATGCTTCAGATAGGTGCACGCTGTTAGATTAATTATATATGCTTCAGATAAGTGTGCGTTGTTAGATTAATTATATATGCTGCAGGTAGGTGCACACTGATTGATTAATATACTGATAATTTTACACACGGAATGTATCGTTAATGAGGTCCTCTACTTCACAACTAGCCAATGTACTGATCAACTTTTTATGCACTTCACAATTCCAAACAAATCACCTCACACCAATGAAATGGCCGGTTTCACATCACACGGAAATCAAATGCCTTTAGGGCACAGGGGAGATTTTCTGGACGGTCTCTGACGTTCTGTTGGTGAGCAATTCTTGTTCTCCTCGTCCTGCGCCAAACGAATACATTCACGGTGATTGTGATCACCACCGTGGCCAAAACCGTAACTAGTAGTGCATAGTGACGAAGATCCTCACTGGTAGCGTAAGCGGTGTGATCCGGATCCATGGTAGTTAAACTCGTCAGCTGCTTGGCTACCTTCGTGTTGTAGAGAAGGGGGAGAGCCACGATGTGGCTGGTACCCCAGGAAAAATTCGCGAAGTAGGCCCTCTCCCGAATTATTGTGCTTATCCCGTGGATGGTGTAGTTTGCTGTTGCTCCACTGCAGCCGTCGGTGGCGATGAACAGATGAGAATCTGTAGCTGATCCATCCGGACAATCGACGCAAAATCTCTCTAGGGAGAATCTCAGCCAGGTTTCATTGTTTAGCCTGTGAGCGAACTTATACTTGTCAAAAGGGTAAAGGTGATCCAAGCAGTGTTCTTGCGTATGGGGCAAAGTTCCATTAAAGCCTAGGTCTAACTCACATGAACCCATGGACACATTGTGGAATTCAAAGGAGTCAGCCATGGAAACCTTTTTACCCAGGGCTGTGTAGCAATTAGCAAATGATTCTAGGTCTCTGACGACTGTAAAAGTTTCCTTGTTAGGGGAAATTAATACGTAGCCAGACAGATTCAATATTACTGGTAATGAGCTATTTGACATGTAAGTGGGAAATGGACCTACTTTATAAGATTCCCATGCATCAGAAGGATGAAAGGGGATATTAATTATGATTTTATAATGTTCCACGCTGACTGAGATTAAGCTATAATAGAACTCAATCTTATGTGCTTCTAACAAAGAAGTGAAACCAACTTTGTCACGTGCATTCTCTAAGGTTAATGTTAAGTCTTTGATTGGTAACAAATGCGGCGACAAGACTCCTTTTGTTGCGCGGATAATTGCTTCAACATAATAATCTTTGGATTTTTCAGTGAAATGACAAATCTTAGTATCTATATGATCCATCTTCGTATTGTAATATGCTAAAGTTGCAAGCAAAGATTGCACGTCCTTGATATGATTTATGTTACTAGAATGTTCGTTCACTAATGTCATAAGCTGATTTATTGATTCTAACTGTCTCCGAAGTTCTGAGAAAATTAATTCATGTTCGTGCTGTAAAAATTCAATTCTCTTATTTTGATAGTTAATTTCAAGACGATAAGAAATTCCAAGACCTAAGCTTGCTATGGACCCGAACAAATTAAGTGACTCGTAGGATATTTAACACCTTCCTATTTACCCGTTCTACTAACCCATTTGATGCTGGGTGATAAATCATGGTACTGATTTTCTTAATGTAAAGGAATTCTCACAAGGATTTAAGAAAGTGATTATTGAATTCTCCACCAGAGTTGGAGATTATCATGTGTGGAATTCCATGTTTACAGATATAAGATTCATAAAATTTCCTAGCGCATTCAATCGCGGTTTTGTTTTTCAAGGGTATTAATTCTGTGTATCTGGTCAAGGCATCGATTAACACTAAGAGGTGCTTAGTTCCTCTGTCAGACTCATAAAACCTTGTAAAATAAATCTAAGTGTACTCTTTCAAAAGGTTTGTTTGGCACGGGGTAAGCCCCAAGGCTGACAGGTGTCTTAGTGTGCCCTTTGTTTTCGTGGCAAGTGTGGCAATTTGCTATATGTTTTTTTATATCTGTAAGCATCGTAAACCAGTAGAATAGTGATTTGGCTTTCTGTGACATGATAGAGAACCCAGGATGATCATGTAAGGGGTTGGAATGCAACCAGTTTAGGACAGTTGGTATAAGAGAGATTGGTACTACTACCTGGTTGTTAATTGCCTGTCATGTACTTTGGGTTTTCCTCGTCACGGATCTACACAGAATATTATCTTTGATTACGTAATTCTGCTGCAAATATTTTAAATATCCTTTTTCTTTAGGATTTCCGTTCAAAGCATCTATTATTTTACTTAACTGAGGATCTTTCTTTTGTTAAGTCTGTACCAATTCAGCGCTCCAACCCAGGTCTTCAAATTACACGATCGTTTGGATTAATGAATTTTCTTGTTCGGATACTATTTTAACAATTGGTACGGATGTTGCGATATCTTCTAATTCAGCTAATGGTTCTGAGCATGTTGGCACGGGGTTGTGAGATAATGCTTCAGCAATGATATTTGCTTTCCCAGGTAAGTACTCTATCTCCGTGCCAAAGTCCTGAATGATCATATACCACCGAGTTCTTTTGGGACTGTGATTAAAGCCTTTGAAGAAGTCGGTGAGGGGCTTATGGTCGGTAAGGACCTTAACAGGATAGCCGTAGATTATGAATTTAAAATGTACTAAAGAGTTAACGATAGCTAGCCCTTTCTTGTCTATTACTGCATATTTACTTTCAGAGGGCTTCAGTTTACGTGAACAAAAAGCTATCGGGAAAAGCTGTTTATCATATTGCTGAAGTAGTACCCCTCCTACCCCCTGATCTGAGGCGTCAGTTGAGATAAAGAATTCCTTACTGAAATCAGGAAATTTTAAGATAGGATAACTGCACAATTTCTCTTTCAAGGTATTGAACGCCTGTTGGTGCGTTTCAGACCATATAAAATCTGCACCCTTCTTCATAAGATCAGTTAAAGGAGCTGCTATGATTGAATAGTTGCACACAAAAACGATGGTAATAATTGGTGCAGCCAAGAAATTGTTGTATGCTCTTAATGTTAGTAGGTACCGGAAAGTTACAGATAGCCGACACATTGTGGACTACCTTAAGACCTTGACTAGATGCTGTAAAACCTAAATAGACTATTTCAGACTTGAAAAACTCGCATATTGATATTTTTACTCTTAAATTATGTTGTCTTAATCTCTGTAGTACTAGTTCGAGTTTATGCAAGTGCTCTTCTAAGGTATGAGAAAAGATTACAAGATCGTCCATATAGGCATGAAGAATTTCACCCAGCAAGTCTCCAAACACTATATTAATCATTCTGGTAAATGTGATCGGGGCACAATATAAGACGAAAGTCATACGCAAAAATTCATAGTGTTCCCTGGATGTGCTGAAGACCATATACGGTGTACTCTCCGGATCTAAGGGTATCTGGTGAAAACTTTTGAGTAAATCAGGAACATAAAGTATATATTCTGTCCTAACAGGGATAAGATATCGTCGGTACATGGCACCGGAAAACGATCAGGAATCGTTTCCTCGCTTAAGCGATGGAAATCTAAGCAAATTCGCCAAGTCCAATCTTTTTTGGGCACAACAATTAAATGAAAGTTATAAGGACTGTTCGATTTCCTGATAACCCCTTCTTCTAACATTTTGTGTACTTCTTCATTGATTTCATTCTGAAATTTCATACGGAGACAGTACGAAGGTTCGTAAATAACTTTATTCTTGTCTTTTAACCAAATATGGTGTTCAATGACATCTGTTTTCCCTAGAAATCCCTCGCTAGTGGAGAAAACATCCTGATATTTAGATAAAAGTTAAAAAAATATCTGCTTAATCCCTACATCTTGAATGTCTGTATCGATTTTACTTTTGATAGATTGTAAGAGGGACTCTTCGACAATGGGTTGAGCGTGGTTAATTTCAGCGACGGTAAGAATGCAGTATTTATTCACTTCGATATCTATGATATGCTGTTTTTGTTTGATTACTAGATCGGTATTCAAGTGGTTGCAGACTTCAATGTTGACCTGATGCTGAGAGTCAACAGTGTACAATGCTTGTGTTATGGAAAGTCCATTAATTTTCAGAGTGTCTGGAAGGATTAAAATTTCAGATCCCAGCAAAGTTTACCTAACACATACTGAAAGATACGAAGGTGCATTCGGCCCAAGAGATTGCGTGCAAGCTGCCAGTACGGGTGTGTGAGAATTATGTTGGGTGGTTTGAATAATATCATGGTTCATGAGACACATAATTGGTTCTTCGATGTACGTTACTGTTTGATTGTCTCTCTCCTTTTTGTCCAAAACGGATTTTAATGTGTTGGAAGATTTGTAGAATTTTCCTTTGATAAACACGCTATTCTTTGCAGGAGCTAGAACAATATTTTGAATGCACATATATGGATATCCTACAATTACAACTGGATACATATCAATGCATTGTACAACTATAAAGGTATCGGTAAGAGTGCGCTTACCCACCTTGTACTGAACCTGAGTTACGCCCTCAACACTTAGTTCGTTATGACCGATGCCCGAAAGTTGGACTCCGAACTTCTCAATAGGGAAGTTTGAAAACAACAAGTGATGAGTCCATAAGTCTATTATGCTATGTGGACTACCAGAATAAAAAAACAATGTAAAATTTTGATATTCTAGATTAACTGCGTGTAAAGTAGGGCATAATTCACCAGTACTAATGATAGCATGAATTCTATGAAAATCTACAGGATCCTGCACTGACTTTTTGGATGTGGTCGTGTGGTTTGTAGGAAAATTCTTCGTTTCACATAAGTTTTCTAGATGATTAAATTTATTATTTAATTCAAAAGATGATGATATGGATGACCCAACATCACTCCTTCCCCCCGCCGGAGTTATTTACGTGGTATTTCATTTGCTTTGGATACTCGGAAAATTTGGCTGACCTTGATTGTTTTGGGTAGATGGATTAGGAACCGAGTTCCCTGAAGACCAATTTGCTTGTTTCTGATTCTGCGCTGTGTTGCCCTGTGTTTGTCTCTTTTTGCAGTTATGTGGATATTTCTTCTCATTATTATTGGCAACGTGCTGTGTATTTTTAGTGTTATCCTGAGAATAGTTGCAGCAGGCATAGCAATGAGCGTATGCATGACTCTTGCTATTATGAATGGAGCAAAAACACATGCGGCAATCGTTCATCATATGCCCTATTCATCATATGCCCTATTCGATGATCCCTTCTCCATGAAAGAGCTGAAAGAAGCCTTGAATGGAGTAAACAAAAATAAAAGTTATATTGGTATTTGTCCCGGAATATTGAATTGCTTGCCTGTGAACTGGCTGTGTTCTATACTAATCTTGTTTAATATGATGTTTGTATGTATTAGTTACCCAGTTTCATGGTGTATTAGCAAATTAGTTTTAATATTCAAGACAGGGAATAAAATGGTGTGTGGAAATTACAGAGGTATATCAATAATGGATTCATTAGCGAAAATTGATGATATTTTAATTCTTAATCGTTTACGTTTGTGATGTAATATACATAAGTGCCAAGCAGGTGCTCAAAAAAAGAGGAGTTGTATTGAACAAATATTAGCATTACGCTTGTTGTGTGATTTTGCTAGTTTTAAGAAATTAAAATTGTATGTCTTATTTGTTGATTTTTCTAAAGCGTACGATAGAGTACCTAGGAACAAAATGATAGATGTTTTAAAAGAAAACGGATGTGGTAAGAGAATGTTAATGGCAATTAAGGCAATGTATTCATGTACAAAACACATTTTGAAGTCAGCAGTAATTAATGCCACCATTGGTGTTCGAGAAGGTGCTCCAACAAGTTGTATATTATTTATTGTATACATTGGCAGGCTGGTGCGTATGTTGAAGGAAGCCGTTGCTTCCGATGGATTTTTAGGAGCACTAAATGTTCTCTTACTAATGGATGACGCGGTTATCTTAGCTACAAGTAGAGAAATGTGCAAGGAAAAAATAAAAGTATTATGTAAATTTTGTGCTGAATATGGAATGGTTATTAATGAGTCAAAAACTAAATTTTTTGTGATAAATAATGATGATGATGATCAAACAGACCTACATGTATAAAGTATTATTGTGAGATACGCTCAGAGATATCTTTACCTTGGAGCGTGGTTCGTGGATAGTGGCAAGTTGGGTGATGTCATTAGTCTGCACGAGAGCCGTAGCGAGGCAGTAGTAAATAAGTTTACAATTTTTTGTGTGGCTAACAGCCAAATGCCATATGTATATAAAAAACGAGTTTTCGATGCAGCGGTAATGTCAACACTGTTATATAGCTGTGAATCCTGGACAACTAATAATATTAAAGGGATAGAAAAACAGTATAATAAGTTAGTCAAAGTTTTGCTTGGTGTTCGAAAGAACACGAGTATTAAATTATGTATGATGGAGGGAGGCATTCTGCCCGTAAAGGATATCATAAGAAGAAAACAGAAATCCTTTTTGGTGTCCAAGAGAGAAAATATAGATGAAGAATTGCCATTCAATTACGTCTTTGATTTGTGCAGAGACAACGGAACTCCGGGTTATAGTTTTTTAGCAAACATGTTAGAACAAAATGAGGAGCAAAATTCGTTGGAAATGATTGCACAGGAAGTACGCGAGAGAGCTGAAAATGCCACGAAATTCAATACATATGTGCCTGAGTTAAACCCTTCCCTGAGTGTACATATGGTTTATTCTACTACCCAGTATGTCCCAGATTTCTGCAGAGTGTCATTCACACGCTTGCGTCTGATGTCTCATAATCTGAAGGTGGAGACAGGTAGATGGAGCAGAATCCCGACCTGTGCAAGAACTTGCCACTGTGATAATAGTAGTTTACAATCAGAAAGTCATGTACTTATTTCTTGTCCCTTATCTGGCGGTTGCCGTACAAGATTTAATAGGTTGAATTTTGCAAGTGTGGCTAATTTGATGGATGTGGAGCCTGATTTAGTTGCTGATTTATGCAGGTATATTCATGATGTACTGGGATAATATCAGTGAAGTGTTCACCTACCATTGATAGGTTTAATGTTTTGTTTTGGACAAAATATATATATGGTGTGTGTACATATGTATGTGTGTAAAACTATGTTTTGTTCTCAATGATTTTTGTAACTAAAATAATGTACTCTTGTATAAAGTTATGTAAGTACATAACGTATTGTATGTTTTGTCAATAAATTAACTAACTAACTACAGCTAAAACAAGTTATCCCGACAGTGTTGTTATGGCTAATTGCGTTTGCCTGCTGTTTTTTCAATCTTTGAAAAAACTTGGACAAGAGAAGGGTCAAAATCTGCATATTTAGACATATGTTTCTTAATTTGTTTGTATATGTCCAGTTCTGTACTGTCGAGCGTTAGCTCTTCATCAATACACCATATCAAGGCTTCTGGCAACATAACTATTATGAAAGTTAAGTATATAAGCCTGACAAAATCCATTACAGCTAACCCAATTTGATTGATTAAATTGATCCAGGTATTCCTTCAGATGGTCTGCAATAAGTGCCGCCCTATCAACCAAACTAAGATGAGTCATAGAGACAAGATTGTAGATATTGCGTAATGCCAAAACTTCGTCCAACGCTTCTTCACTGCCATATACTGAGCATCGTTTAGCTTTAAATTCCTCCCATGTTTTTGCTTCTTGAAAGGAGACACCCCTAAGGTAAGACCCAGCATCCCCTTTTGCAAAATCAATGAAGCTTTTAGCTTCTTGAAGCTTAGCTTTCAAATGAGCATTCACTGATGAGATCCAAGATTCTACCCCCTGAGGTAAAAACCCATTAACGTGCCCTTGGAAAGGAACGATAGCAGATCTAGCGTTAACTAAAGTTACTACTGGATTACTGGATGAAACCGGTGCAGATGCCCCCGAGGAAATAGCGGTAGCCATTTTAGAATTTGATTTCTTACAATCACTACGTCTATTGGCAACCCTATCAAAGTACCTGTAAGAGTACACACATCCACTGCGTAAACGCACATGCTATGTAAAACACAATGTGGAACAGAAATAATATGGTTTCCCAAAAATGATAAAGTTAGGCACATAAGATATGGTCAAATATTTCAGTAATACCTCTAAAAAAGAAGGGTTGGCATATATGACAAAGATAAAATCCTGCAAGGAAAGGCTAGCGAAAATGATAAAGATAGATCGCTGCAAGAAAAGTAAGATTATCAGTAGACTCCTAACTCACCCAGGAACAGCGATCTGTCGACCTGTAGAATGCTTGAACACTGTGACTACACAACGAATGAATAAAGTAGGTGTACTTAGCTTGGTTATATGGTGATTCCCCATGTTGTTATATGACGTCATGGATCACCTTAGCTCACTTGCTCGACACAGATTGAAGGTTCATGCAGTGCATTTGTTTGTAGAAAACCTGATTTCCGTTCCGGTGCTATGTTGATGATATGTTGCGGAAGTCACGTACGGCGAATGTTCTTGAAGTTTCACAATGTCGATGAAGGCGAGCTTATGATGACGAAGCCATTGATATAATGTATGGCTAATATATTTTAATATAGCTGGATTCGCTCCAAGAAAGGCGTCGTTGGGTGTGTTGATGTCTCGTGTTACTGCAATGCTGCTGCCTGATGTACGATGCAGTCGTTTGTGGCTGTTTGAAGATTCTTCTGTTTCGACATCGTAGAAAGTTTCCGTTATATGATAAAGTGTTTATATCTGCTGCCAACTATGTACCCCCTTTAGATGCCACCAAAATATGAGTAGAACCTGGATACAAGCAGGCCTACGTGGGTACTTTTGATTCGATGAAGCGAATAACGGTGTGTTAGGAGAAAGGTTCACAGAGCCTTTTCTCTCTCTCTCTCTCTCTCTCTCTCTCTCTCTCTCTCTCTCTCTCTCAATACAGCCAGGAAGATATTTTCTGAACTCTAGATTCATGTTAATTAAGTTGATTGGAGGGTATGTCATGGAAACACAGAGGTAGCAAAAATACTTATATTCTTCAAGTGTTACATATTGACATAGCTTTGCAAAGAAGAGTTGAATGTCTATATCAGACGATAGGAGAAGAGGAAGTGATTCTTACAGATTGGTTTACAAATCAATAGGCTAGCAAACCTAACAAAAGATACATGTGTACGAACGAACACTTATTTCTTTTTGAGGTTAAGACACATCATCGTTTCAAGTTCTCATGAGAGCCAAAGTAGGTTTCCCATGGAAGTAGGTTGGTGTTCGAGTTTTCTATCTATGTTGAGCTAATGTTCACACGCATCCTGAGCTGTGGTTTTTGGCAGACTTTCCTGTTTAACCACTGACCTGATTACGTTATGTGTATTGCTTCTAAGGAATGTCCCCAAATTACTTTTATCGTGTAATATTCATTACATTTGCCCTTATTATTACTCTCTGCACAAATAAAAATGTTTACCTTTGATTTCCTTATCCTAACGTTAAGAATTTTACGCTAACACTATGTGTTTTTTTTTTTATTGACTCATCTATTCTTTTGTTAATAAACAGGGCAATGGATAGAGTTCAAGTAGACACGTTGCCAGGGATTTAAATTCTATCCTGTTTAGACCTGCAAGCGAGCATGAGCACGAGAGAGAGAGAGAGAGAGAGAGAGAGAGAGAGAGAGCGCTTGGACAATGACTAGCGTGTTGATTCACATAAAAAAAACGAAATATCTCTAAACATGAGATTTGCGATTAACTTGCAATTCACGAAATATGGCACTTATTTTCATTTTGAATTTTACTCCCTAAATACCTCTAAGCTTTATGCAATGGCACAGAAAAGGAGCTGAGGTTAAAATTTCTCTATCTCTCTCTAGTCTATCGGCATACACGTGGTCTATTTCCTATAACTATAATGCAGTTAGATTTTATGCCCATAACTAGAATACCTAGTTCTACACAAATAACTAGAAAATAAAATTTACCTTTTTCCTGTTGTGGAGAATTGGGAAACCTTGCTTTCGCTTGCTCATAAATATATTAAAGGAATTCAGATTAATTTCTTTCGTGATACCAGTTTTAATGATCGCTACACGACTGGAAGTGAACACAATATTGGCAAGGTCGCCATTTTGTTCTGAACTGCTCGTTCACTCCTGAAAAACGTAATTTAACACTAAAAGGAAGTGGCCTTGAATGGAGGGACGAGAGATCACAACAAAGAAAAGAAAAAAAAAACTATGGCAGAGGGCCAACATTACTGAGGAATGAGGAATTTACATAAAAGCTGGACTCTAAATTTATATTAATTTACATAGGTCCAGGATCTAATAAGGTGGTTGATTGTTGATCCACCGGAAGCACGTGGCTGGGGCAACCAGACACAGCATTCAGAATTTTGCACAAACGGGGTATTGAAATTGCAAGGCTTACTACAAAGGGCTCCCAATGTCTCGCACAATCAGGCACAGTTAAAAGGGGCAACTTGCATAAAGACCAGGATGAATGAATCTTGTTATAATAAATCTTAACTTTCCTTGGTTCTGGCTTAAAATCTTGAACAATATATATATATATATATATATATATATATATATATATATATATATATAATATATATATATATATTCCGAAGGAAGTAGTAGGGAAAGGCATCCTCATCTTTTTCAACAGTTTATTAATGCCGACGTTTCGCGACGAATTCCAGGTCGCATTTCAAGGCTAAAATATATATAAGTTTTACGAACATTAATAATTGATCGAATTTAATTTATATTTAAAAATGTCCATGGCTAACCCAGCTCACAATACATTAAAAAGTAAAAAGTTAAAAGTTAAAAGTTAAAAAAGTTTAAAAAGTTAAAAGTTAAAAAGCAAAAGTTAAAAGGTTAAAAGTTTAAAAGTTAAAAGTTAAAATTGAACAGCACCTTCAAAGTCAGACATATTAAAAGTACAGGACTTCACTAAAATTTCAGAAACTACCTATACAAAAGAAAGAGTAAAACTGAAATAATATAGGTAAAAAATACATTGAGGCAGACCAGCTGCCCAAACTAGGCTATGACAATTTTACAGAGGACGTTTGGTATTTAACGACGGTACAGTCTTTTAATAATGATAGATTCTAAAATTGTCAGGTTGTTGTTGTTCCGCAGTTGGCCCAAGATAGAAAAATCCTTGCTGTCAATATATGTTTTACATGTTTTTGAGTGATTCCGTATATTGGATTGTTCTGGATTTGATAACCTACTACCTGTTCTATGGCTTATGCCCCTGTGGGAATCAATTCGAACCTTCAACAGCCTCCTCGTGCATCCCACGTATGTCCCGTTGATCACATCTCGGGCAAGTATATTTATATACGACGCTGGACGAAAGCAGAGGACTGAGTCGGTCTTTGACTCTAAACAGCGATCCAATGGTTAAGGGATTTTGGGGATAATTTTTCAAGTCCACAGCCGGAAACATCTTTTGAATAGTGGATGTGCATGTTCTCCTAAAGGTATCATCATGCAAGAAAGGGAAACTTGCAAACATCTTTAGTCTCGATACAGTAGATGTTTGCAAAAGTTTCCCTTTCCCTTTCTTGCATGATGATACCTTTAGGAGAACATGCACATCCACTATTCAAAAGATGTTTTCCGGCTTGTGGACTTGAAAATTATCCCCAAAAATCCCATTAACCATTTGGATCGCTGTTTAGAGTCAAAGACCGACTCAGTCCTCTGCTTTCGTCCAGCGTCGTATATAAATATACTTGCCCGAGATGTGATCACGGGACATACGTGGGATGCACGAGGAGGCTGTTGAAGGTCCGAATTTGATTCCACAGGGGCTAAGCCATAGAAACAGGTAGTAGGCTTACCCAAAATCCAGAAACAATCCAATATACGGAATCACTCAAAAACATGTAAAACATATATTGACAGCAAGGATTTTTTCTATCTTGGGCCAACTGCGGAACAACAACAACCTGACAATTTTAGAATCTATCATTATTAAAAAGACTGTACCGTCGTTAAATACCCAAACGTCCTCTGTAAAATTGTCATAGCCTAGTTTGGGCAGCTGGTCTGCCTCAATGTATTTTTTACCTATATTATTTCAGTTTTACTCTTTCTTTTGTATAGGTAGGTGTTTCTGAAATTTTAGTGAAGTCCTGTACTTTTAATATGTTCTGACTTTGAAGGTGCTGTTCAATTTAACTTTTAACTTTTTAACTTTTAACTTTTTAACTTTTAACTTTTAACTTTTAACTTTTTTGTTTTAACTTTTAACTTTTTAACTTTTTACTGTATTTGAGAGCTGTTGCCATGACATTTTTAATAATATAAATTAAATTAGATCAATTATTAATGTTCGTAAACTTATATATTTTTTAGCCTTGAAAATGCGACCTGGAATTCGTCGCGAAACGTCGGCATTAATAAACTGTTGAAAGATGAGGATGCCTTCCCTACTACTTCCTTCGGAATATATCTTCTTTGAGCTCCAGCTCCGGCCCTTATGTGTATATATATATAATATATATCTATATATATATATATATATACATATATATATATATATATATATATATATATATATATATATATATATATTTATATATATATATATATATATATATATATATATATATATATATATATATATATATATATAAATTTGCAAACAACGGTCCCAAAGGAGAACCCAGGGAAACCCCCTCTGCCAGTAGAAAGAGCGCTCATTAAAAACAAAGGTGGCATCTTGCACAACAAGTTCTAAAAACGTTTTAAAAAGTTGCCTATTAAAACCACAGGAAAGTCTCATCATTACTAAAAAACCTTTATCCAAAATGATTTCAATTGCTCCTGAGAAACAGGGACATTTGGTGAACAATCATTCAACGTCCAAAACTGGCCATGTACAAATCACCATCCTGTAAAATAATTTCTTGTTGGAATACATAACCATCCTTTAACGAGTATTTAGAGTAAGTATATTCATTGAGTATTTTGACAAAGAATTTGGAAATATTGTATGTCGGGGCTATTATATGCGGACATTTTACCTGTGTGTGTATATATATATATAGATATATATATATCTATATATATATATATATATATATATATATATATATATATATAGATATATATATATATATATATATATATATATAATATAGATATATATATAATATATATATATATATATATAAAAATATATATATATAAATATATATATATAATATAATATATATAATATTATATACATATATATATAGATATCTATATATATATCTATAGTTTTATATAGATATCTATATATATATATATAGTATATATATATATATATATATATATATAGATATATATATATATATATATATATATATATATATATATATATCTATATATATACTATATATATATATAGTAGATATATATAAATATACTATAATATATATATATATATATATATATATATTATAAGATATATATATATATATATATGTATCTATTATTATATTATATATATTATACATATAATATATATATAGATATCTATATATATTAATATTGTATATATATTAGATATAATATATATATTATATAAGAAGATATATATATATATATATATCTCTCTCTCTCTCTCTCTCTCTCTCTCTCTCTCTCTCTCTCTCTCTATATATATTATATATATATATATTATAATAATATTATATATATAATATATATAATATATTATATTATACTAATATTATAATATATATATACATAATAAATATATAATATATATATTTATATATATTTATATATATATCTATCTATATATAGATTGAATATCTATATATATATATATATATATATATATATTATATATATCTATCTATATATAGATATATATATATATATATATATATTATATAGATATATATATATATCTATCTATATATAGATTATATATATTATATATATATATATATATATATATATATATATATACTATATATATAGATAGATATATATATACATGGATATATATATATATATATATATATATATATATCTATATAGATATCTATCTATATATAGATAGATATATAGATATATATATATATATATATATATATATATCTATATATATATCATAGATATATAGATATATATATAGATATATATATATATATAGTATATATATATATATATATATATATAGTATCTAGATATATATATATATATTCTATATAGATATATAATAGATATAATATATATATATATATATATATATATAGATATCTAATAGTATATATATCATATATATAGATATCTATATATAGATATATATATATATATATATATATATATATATATATAGATATATATATATATAGATATATATATATATAGATATCTATATAGATATAATATATATATAGATATATATATATATTATTATATATATATATTATAATATATATATATTATATATAGATACTAGATATATATATATATATATATCCTCTATATCTATAATCTTATATATAAATCATATTTAAATTTACATATTATAGATTATCTCATATATATATAGATAATCATCTATATCTATTATCTATATATACATATCGATTCTATCGATATCTAAGTATCATTAGATATATGTATATATATATATATATATATATATATATATATATATATATATATATATATATATATATATCTATATATATCTATATTTTAGGGCTGTTGCCTTGTATAATAAGGCGCCCTATGAGGTAATGTTAGACTTGCGATAATCTTACGCTAAGTTGGTTGGTATTGCACTTCCATATTCAATGGAGTGTCTTGGGGTTTGTAGATCACTTACGAAGTCGGTATTATCTTCTTTGGTTATGACGACGATGTGTTAAACTCATGATGATTCGGTGATGAGGTGAGGATCTAGTAGAAACCACGAAGTACAAAAATACTTATATTCTCTGAATTTACATGGTGAAGATCAGGTATGATTGTACAAGTCTTCTAATGATGATAGCTTGATCGCTTCTGCCAATGATGATGGCTAATTCTATTCTCTCTACATGATAAAGCTTAGGTAAAGAGATACAGGTCTTCTAATGACGATAGCTAACTCTATTCTGCTTCTACTACCATCTCGGTTACCAGTCATAAAGGAACAGACAGTAGCTCGAACATATGAACATACATACAATGAGACACACTACAGATCACGTAGGCCGTTTGAATTATAGGTCACGGTGTTTGCCTCAAGCAGGGAGCTTGGACTAAAGTTTATAAACAGGTGACGGCATGTCAACTTAGCCTACATACTTTATGGTATACGTCATCTTTAGCGTCTCTAGTCTGATCACATTCCTGCAAGCAATCTGGTTGACCTCTTTAGTTTTAGTCTTTTATATATATGGAATAACATTCCATATTTTTATTATGTAAACACTTACATTAGCTCGGTCAGCTACCAAAACCAACCACTGAATATTACTCAAACTTGACTTGCATCTGACTTATAGGAGTGTGATACAGACACTATGTAAAATAGAAAGTAACTATAAGTAAAAAAAAATTCATGGTGTACACAAATACAGATTCAAGTAATAAAATATTAGACATAATATGCATATAATATTCGTAAATAATAGTGATCACGTGATATATACTGATACAGTTTTTCACTTCATCTCTTTAAGATACATATGCTACAGAAAATACTAATGTACTCTGATAATCGCATAGAATGAAGATTAACATGATAAAAATCATATTTTAACTGAAAAAAATTTCATATATGAATTGATAAAAATTATTAATGTTATGCTGATTGATTCATTGATTTTTATGCTAACTGTTATATATCTGATTCATTAATCCATATACTAACTCATATATAACTGCAGATATTGGTAAGATAAAAGGTAACAGATTGATTATAGGCTACCTGATTTGTTTATACATATGTATATGGATTCATATAATTATGATTAATATATGTGCACTTTAAATAGATTCCTATTGCGTACACGCAAAGATATATTTCGATTCTGTTATTTATGATAATTTATATATAGATTCCTAGTGCGTACACGCAAAAATATATTTCGATTCTGTTATTTATGATCATTTATATATAGGATACATGATACTTTATATATATAGGATACATGACCGAGGTTATACTACTTCACATTTAACTAGCGTTCGAACAACTTTTTGTCCATTACACAGTTCCAGACAACCACCTATAGCCAAATGAAAGGGCCAATTTCAAATGGTTAAAACAAGGGGAAAATTTGCCTGGGCGGGTCCAACGTTCTATTTTGTGCTCATACTTGTTCTCTGCATCTTAAGCCACACGAATACGTTCACGATGAATAAAATCACCCCCAGCACGAGTCCTTCGCCAGCAAAGTAGAGTTGAATATCCTTCGGGTCGTAATTGTCGGAATATGTCCCAGTGTAGTCGATTTCCAAAAGCGCAGGGAGCGTTCCGCATTAAAACGAGATTAACGACGGGATACGGGTGTCGGTCGAAGAAGTCCAAGAAATTCCTTTCACATTGTAGGCGGTTGTTACTTGACTGTAGTCGTCCGCTGCGACGAACGATTTTTTGAAGTTGCGATGTGAAACTCTCGTACTGCAGGATACTGTAACCAGGTTCCATTAATCAGCCTGCAAGTGAAATTATATTTGTCACTAGGGCAAAGTAAATTCAGACGACATCCAAATACAGGGAGGGAGAAAGCCATTTAGAACCAAACTTAACCCACATGAATTCGCTGATATTTGTGGAATTCAAAAGAGTCAGCTGTACAAACTTTTTTATCCATGGCATTAACAATGAGTGAACCTATCCAGGTCTATGATGACTTGTAAAAATATCCATAATTATAAAAAATAAGCAGATATCAATACGAATCCCAAGGAAAATTCGATATTACTGGTAGTAAGTTACTAGACAAAGAAGTGGAAAACGGAGATATTTGTAAGATTGCCAGGCAACATAAGAGTCAAAGAGAATATTAATCATGATTCTGTATTTCTCTATGTTAACTGAAATTAAGCTGTGATAAAATCTGATCCTATGTGCCCCTAACAAAGTTTCATATCAATTTTTCTCGCGCGCATCCTCTGAGGTTAATTTTAAAAACTTTATTAATAGGCTAGAGATGCAACGAAAGAACCCACTATGTAACTAATTTCTATATAAACTTTGGGTTTTTTCAAGAAAATGTGACATTTTCCCATGAATGTGATTTACTTGGATTGTAATAAACTAATGTTGCAAGTAAATTTTTCATATCCATGACTTGATACTTCTAATTGTCTATGAGGTTCAGAAAAAAAATTAATTCATTTTGATGTTATAGAAATTCTATTTGCTTATTTTGTTTATTAATTTTAAAATGATTGTGATTCCTTAACCAAGTTTGCATTGCAATGCGGATAAGAATAGATTATGGCTATGTATGTCATCATGACCTATGAACCACATGTGAAGTTCATGAGCTAAGCATTCCTCTCTCCAGTCAACCTGCTTTGCAAGCGGTTTATTGAGGTTATAAAGAACAATGATGAGTCGTCACTTGGCAGGAGATTGCTCTCAGCCAGCTAAGAGTTACGTGACTTGCTGTAATTAAATACGACTTTAGTATTTTCAAATGATATTTTTTTGTTTTAATTCTCCACCCACATGAGAAGAATGTCTGGAAAAAAAAACAGTACCAAAATTGAACAATATATTAGTTTCATGTTGGAAATCTGCACGATTGTAAATAAATGTAATTATGTTAAATTAAATATTCCTTATTCAAACTAATGAAAAGGGTTTCCATACAAATTTTATATATACTATTTGCCCTGTAAGATCCATATAGGATTATTCCATAGATAACATTTTCACTTCTAGACTTCCTGACTTTAAAATCTCTTTTATTTTTTTTTATTTTATTTATTTTATTTAATTTATTTGTTTTATTTATTTACATTTATTTATTTATTTATTTATTATTATTTATTTATTTTTTGACTACGAATATAAATCACCGGGGACAGACAATATGTCAGTAGGTTTTGATATGTGTTTGAACTTTTAGCTTATTTGTCATTACTAAAGCGTTAAGTTAGAGTTCAAATCTTTACGCATATATATTTGGATATTTAATTAACCTATGGTTACGTTTTGGTTATTGATTTTATCGTGATTCATTTTTTATTATAATTTGTAACCCTTCCGACTTCTTACGGAGTGTATTATATTGACTCCACTTGTATCCATATTTATTTTATTTATATTTTTTATTTATTTATATATATATTATATATATATTTGATAAATTAATGGTTGGCTTGAATATGTGGAAAAGTGTTCTAGCGGCGTACCGTATAAGGCTACTTGCGGCATCAATTCTAGAGATACAAGATATAAATGATAAGGTATTTAAAAAACCGCGAACCGCTATAATCCAGTTCGGATCCAATATCACGAGTTGTAACTCGTAAGACATTGACACTTTCTTATTTATCTCTTATTCTACCAAACCGATTGACTGGGTGATAAAATATATTATTGGTTTTCTTAATGGATAGGAATTCACACAACGTGTTAAGGAGATTATTATTGATTTACACCACCCGAGTCACAGATTATTATGTGTTGAATTCCATGTTTACTGATTTAGCACTCATAAATATTCCTAACGCACTCAATTGCGGGTGGGGTTTTGTTTTATGCTATAATTCTAATATAACGTGTCAAGGAACTATTAACACTAAGATGTGTTTATTCCCTCTGTCAGACTCGTAATTCTGTTAATAATTCTACGTATATTCTTTCAAGGATTGATTTGGCACAGGATAGGCCCCTAAACTGACAGGTGTCCTAGTGTATCCCTTGTTTTCATGACACGTGTTACAATTAGTTATGTGCTTTTTATATCTGTAAGCATCGTAGGCCAGTAAAACAGTGATTTTGCTTTCTGTGACATAATAGAGAACCCTGGATGACGGAATGCAACCAGTTTTAGACGATTGGTATGAAAGAGATTATTACTACTACCTGGTCGTTAGTCACCTGCTGTGTTCTTCGGGTTTTCCTCGTCACGGACCTACATATAATATTACATTTGATTACATATTTCTGATACACATACTTTAAATATACTTTTGTTTTAGGGTTTCTGCTTGAAGTGTTTATTGTTTTTTGCTTAGCCGCAGACCCTGTTTCCGTTCGAAGTGTTTATTGTTTTGGTTATTGCTGCTGACCCTGTTTCCGTTCGAAGTGTTTATTGTTTTGCTTATCGCTGTTGACACATGCTTTGTTCAGCTTGTAACAGTTCTGCGCTCCAACCCAGATATTCAATGCTCGCGATCTCTTGGGTTAAGGAATTTTCTTGTTTAGATACGGTTTTAACAATAGGCACGGATGTTTCTATATCTTTTAGTCTAATTAATGGTTCTTTGCAGTATGTTGCGGGATTGTGGGATAATGCGTCAGCTATGATAATTGCTTTCCCAGGTAGATATCTTATCTTGGCTCCAAAGACCTGAATGATCATTTGTCACCGAGTTCCTTTTGGACTGTGATTAAAGCCTTTGAAAAAACTCGGTAAAGGACTCATGTTCAGTAAGGACTTTATCAGGATAGCCATAGATTATGAACTTAAAATGTACTAGTGAGTTAAAGATACCTAGCCCTTCCTTGCCTATTACTGTATATTTACTTTCAGAGGGCTTTAGTTTACACGAATAAAAAGCTATAGGAAAGAACTGTTTATCATATTACTGAAGTAGTACCCCTCTTACCCCTTGGTCTGAGGCGTCTGTTGCAATAAAAAAAAAATCCTTATTTAAATCAGGGATTTTTAAGTTAGGTGAGCTGCATTATTCCGCTTTTAAGATATCGAACGCCTATTGATGCTTTTTAGACCATAATAAATCTACTCTCTTCTTCGTAAGATCTGTTAAAGGAGCTGTCATGATTGAAGAGTTACATATTTACATACGACTGTAATACCCACTACAGCGCCAAAGTGCTGTATCCCCCTTTTACGTTAATAGGTACCGGAAAGTTATGAATAGCCGACACCTTACCATGGACTACTTTAAGACCTTGACTAGACACATAAAACCTAAATAAACATGTTCGGTTTTTAAAAACTCACATTTAGACATTTTACTCTGAAATTATTTGTCTTTGTCTCTGTAGCACTAGCTCTAGTTTATGTGAATGTACTTCTAAGGTATTAGAAAAGATTACAAGACCAACCATATAGGCATGTAGGGTATCCCCTAAAAGTCTCTAAACACTATATTATAATTGGGGCGCAACGTAAGCCGGAGGCATACGTAAAAATTGATAATGTCCCCTGAGTGTGCTGAAAACGGTGTATGAGGTACAATCACTTAGGTAATGGTATCTGGTAAAAGCCTTCAAGTAAGTCCAGGCTGGTGAAAAATTTATTCTAACCTAACAGAGATAATATGTCGTCGGTACATGGCACTGGAAACTATCGGGAGTCGTTTCTTTGTTTAAGCGACATAAATCTACGCAGATACGCCAAGTCCGATCTTTTATGGCATGACGTTTGAGGGAAAAATTATATGGGCTTATTTGATTTCCTAATGGCTCCTATTACTAACATTTTTCAACTTCATCATTTATCTCTATTTTGAAATTTCATTGAGAGTCTATACGAAGGTACGTATATAGCTTTATGTTTGTCCTTAGACCGTATTTTGTGTTAAATTACATCCGATTTTTCCCTGGAGATCACTCGCTAGTGGAGAAACTTCCTGGTATTCAGATAAAAGATAAAAAAAATTTCTGCTGAATCACCTCTGCTTGAATGACTTTACGGATATTACTTTAGATAGAGTATAAGAGATTCATCTACGACTGATTGGGCGTGATTAAAAATTAGCAACAATAAAAAAAAAAAATGCGATATTTATATGTATAGGTTTTGTGGATTACTAGATTACTGCTGCGAGTCAACCGTGTCTAGGGTTTTGTTCACGGAAATCGTTATATTTCAGTGTCGGGAAGGATTAAAATTTCAGATCCCAGCAAAGTCTTTTTACACCCACTAAGACATTCGAGGGTGCATGCGTCTCGAGATTTTGCGTGCAAACTGCGACTGCGGTTGTGGGAGAATTCTGTTGGGTCATTTGAACAATGTTACGATTTATGAGACAAATGTATAGTTCCTTTATATAAGTTATTATTTGATTAACTGTCTCTTTTTTGTTCAAACGGATTTTAATATGTTTGAAGGTTTATAGGATTTTCCTTTGATAAACACGCCTTATTTGCAGGAGGATAGATACAGATCAATGTTTTTTATAACTATAGAGGTATCTGTAAGCGCTCGCTTATCCGGACTTCTCATTAGGGAAGTTCGAACAACAGACGGTGAGTCCGTAAATACAGGATATTACGTGTACTAAAGGAATAAAACAAGATATTCTAATTTTTACGGCGCGTACAGTCGGGCTTAATCCACCACTACTTATAATAACTTATGTATTAAAAAAAACGAGAACCTGCTCTGATTACTTGATACAGTCGTGTGATTCATAGGAAAAATCCTTTTTAATTCAAAAAGATATTGGCATGTATGATCCAACATCGCTTTTCCCCACTCTGCTAGAGTCGCTTATTGTGTGGAATTTGCTTTGCATTGAAAACTCGGCAGATCTAACTAACCTTGACCGCTTGACTGGATGACACAATACCCAAGTGCTGAAGCACGATTTGTTTGTTTCTGAAAGGGCTACTGTTTACCTATTTCTTTTTGTAATAATTAGGATCCTTCTCTTTATTACCATCGACAACGTATTGTATGTTTTTAGCATTCTGTTGTTGGTAAAGCAACGAACATATGAATGACGAACTATTAGGAGTTGAGCGATTACTATTAAGACAAGTTATCTCTACTGCATTCAATATTAACTGTTTGTACTTGCTGTTGTTTACTTCATTCTTTGCTAAATTTTGAAATAGTGAGATATCCTGGTCAGCGCATTTAGCCTAATGAAAGTTTTTTACAGACATGTTATTCCTTGCAATCCAGCCGTATTTTAAAAGTTAAGTTGAGTCATTGAGGTTTGATATTTTATATAACTCAAAAAACTCAAGGCTAAAACTGCGATCGGGACTTTGCAAAGGAGCATTTATCTAATTTATCTAGATTTGTACGGGTGTTCCACTTGTTTTTGTGTGTTTTCTAATCACTACGGTGCCTAACGACCCTATCCATGCATCTGTATCAAAGACAGGACGTCTCCACTGCGTAAACGCATATTCACTGTTTAATATGATTTGTTACGTAAGGGATTAATAATCACCCAAAATTATAAAATTAATATAGTATATGATTATGATATTTCAGTAGAACTTCTGGAAATAGACACTCAAAGATAAAAACTTGCAGTAGCGAAATCTCAATGATGTAGATAATTTCTGTAAAAAAGTAAGATTAAGAATGTCTCGTAACTTCAGCCACAGGAATAACGAAATTCGACCTGTAAAGGAAACCACTCAAAGTTACTCCAACCCAATGAATAAAAAAATTGTACTTAGCTTGCTTTTGTGGGAAGTCACGGTGTTCCGATAACGACACAAACGGACGGCCTTTGGTCCTCCTTCTCTATTTAGCGGATGACCTGGTTTTTTGGCTTGAGTTTCCCCCGTGCGCGATGTTTGGATGATTCGAGCCCTTGTAGATCCGATGCTGCAGACGCGTTCGGTTTGTTTCTTGAAGTGCCGGAAACGCTCAATAATGATGTTTTCTTGAATGATTCTAATGAGAGACGAAGCTCGCATTGCCGTAGGAAAAAGACACGTCGGGTTTGTTTCTTGAAGTTCTTCACTACTGAAATTGTTCACTAAACGATATACGTAAGTTTGCTTGAAGAATCTCTTGCCTTCGTCGTCATTGAAGAGTTCTTGTTGTTTTCTGAAGTCGCTCACTAAACGATGATAATAAGTTGCTTGAAGAATCTCTTGTTTTCGTCGTCGTTGACTTCTGATGCGATACATGTTCATTATTCTGGTTTTTCTTTGGAAAAGTTGTAGAGTTCTTCTGGGACGCTGCCACCGCTTTTAGGGCTGTTGCCTTGTATAATAAGGCGCCCTATGAGGTAATGTTAGACTTGCGATAATCTTACGCTAAGTCGGTTGGTATTGCACTTCCATATTCAATGGAGTGTCTTGGGGTTTGTAGATCACTTACGAAGTCGGTATTATTTTCTTTGGTTATGACGACGATTTGTTAAACTCATGATGATTCGGTGATGAGGTGAGGATCCAGTAGAAACCACGAAGTACAAAAATACTTATATTCTCTGAATTTACATGGTGAAGATCAGGTATGATTGTACAAGTCTTCTAATGACGATAGCTTGATCGCTTCTGCCAATGATGATGGCTAATTCTATTCTCTCTATATGATAAAGCTTAGGTAAAGAGATACAGGTCTTCTAATGACGATAGCTAACTCTATTCTGCTTCTACTACCATCTCGGTTACCAGTCATAAAGGAACAGACAGTAGCTCGAACATATGAACATACATTCCATGAGACACACTATAGATCACGTAGGCCGTTTGAATTATAGGCCACGGTGTTTGTCTCAAGCAGGGAGCTTGGACTAAAGTTTATAAACAATTGAATGACTACAGGTGACGGCATGTCAACTTAGCCTACATACTTTATGGTATACGTCATCTTTAGCGTCTCTAGTCTGATCACATTCCTGCAAGCAATCTGGTTGACCTCTTTAGTTTTAGTCTTTTATATATATGGAATAACATTCCATATTTTTATTATGTAAACACTTACATATATATATATATGAGTAGCTCCTTGACGATGTCTGAATAAAGACGAAAGCGCTTGGATTTCTGACTATAATTTTCCTGTGGTATTCGCTTATTTATGAAGTCACGTGCATCTACTGTGATTTTTTAAGCATATATATATATATATATATATATATATATATATATATATATATATATATATATATATATATATATATATATATATATATATATATATATATATATATATATATATATATATATATATATATATATATATATATATATCATATATATCTATATATATATATATATATATATATATATATATATATATATATATATATATATATATATATATATATATATATATATATATATATATATATATATATATATATATATATATATATATATATATATATATATATATATATATATATATATATATATATATATATATATATATATATATATATATCTATATATATATATCTAGATATATATATAATCTATATATATATATATATATAATATCTATATATATATATATATATATTATATAATATATGATATATATTATATATATATATATATATATATTTCCATGGGTTCTCCTTTGGGACCGTTGTTTGCCAATTATTTTATGGGACATTTGGAGGAGAATTTTCCTAATGATTATCCTGGGAATTTTAAGCCACTTTTTTTATAGAAGATATGTTGACGATACTTTTGCCTTATTTAAATTTTTGTGGCAATGCAAGCTTTTTTTAGATTATGTAAATGAAGCCCATCCTAACATTAAATATACGTTGGCAAATGAGAAGGATGACTCCCTGGCCTTTTTGGATATAAAAATAACTAGAGATGACCACCTTTTCAACACAAGTGTTTTTAGAAAGAGTACCTTCACTGGGCTCGGGAACAACCTTTTTAGCTCGAGTTTCTGTAATTTTAAGATTAATGCTATATCTACTTTGGTTTTTAGGGCCCTTCGGTACACATCTGATTGGCTCTCCTTCCATCTTGAAGACGAGTTTCTTTTAGAATATTTTGTAAAGAACTCGTTTCCCAAAAAGCTGGTTTTTAACATTATTAGTAAATTGCTAGCGAAGTATCTGTCAGCACCCACCCTTAATTTTAATGTACCTAAGTTAACTATGTATGCACCCATCCCATTTATTCATTCAGACAGTTTACGTGTGAAAGTTAGAAATATTATTGAAAAGGAATTTGTTTTTTTAAAACTTAATCTTATTCCCATGAATCCACAAAAAATTGGAGGGTTTTTTAATTACAAGGACAAATTACAGGATTTCATGAAGTCCAATATTACATATAAATTTAAATGCCCAAGATGTCTTGGTATTTATGTTGGTTCTTCACGTAGACTGTTACAAGTCCGGTATTATAGCCATTTGGGATTAAGTTACAGAACTGGGTCCAGAATCTCTAATCCCGAGTTCTCTTATATAAGAATACATGCAAAGATTTGTAAAGTTACAATCGACAAGAAACATTTTTCTATTATTAGCACCACTAAGTAAAGTACCAATCTAACTACCCTTGAGTCATTGTTTATTAAGCACCTTTCACCTAGTTTAAACTTCAACACCTCGTCATCTCCTCTTTCTCTGGCGTGAGGTTTACTTTGTGTGCAGACCTTACCGTTTTTAGTCACTCAGCTCTTTCTTTCCTTATGATTAGGTAGCTTTCTTCTCATTCCCTATTTTAACGTTCTGAGTATATTTTAATTTTTATTGTAATTTTTAGGTTTATTTAATTTTTATTGTAATTTTTAAGTTTAATTGTGAATTTCAATTACAGACTGATGATGTGTTGGTGACAACATGAAACGTTTCTTAATAAAACACATGTACATGACTGTCGTCTGATTGGACACCTCTTCCTTTATATTTATGATATATATATATATATATATATATATATATATATATATATATATATTAGTGCAAGGATGTACCAGAAACCAATTAACCCTCTTACGCCGATTGGACGTATTAAACGTCGAGTCAAAATGTCTCCCGTATGCCGATTGGACGTATCATACGTCGGCTCAAAAAAGTTTTTTTAAAAATTCGCGGAAAAATACTTATAGGCCTACCAGCCGAAAACTTTTGTATCACGCGCCTTGGGGGATGCTGGGAGTTCACGGATCAAGGCGTTGTTTTGTTTACAATCGCTACGCAGGCGCGCAAGCGCGAATTTCTTTCTTATCGCACTAAAAAGTATCAGTGACACATCTCGGAAATTATTTCGTCACTTTGACATAATTTTTGCACCATTTTAAATTATCCTTTACATCAAGTATTATATATGAAAATGTGCGCAATTTCATTTAAAATACAACAAAAAAATACTCATGATTGTAGCTTTTATCAGTTTTGAAATATTTTCATATAAATAACGATAAGTTCAAAAATTTCAACCTTTGGTCAACTTTGACTCTACCAGAAATTTGTCGAGAAACGCGGCGAATTGTTGTAAAGCATAAAATTCTTATATTATAGTAATATTCAATCATTTTCCTTCATTTTGCAACAAATTGGACGTCTCTAGCACAATATTTCGATTTATAGTGAATTTATGAAAAAACTTTTTCCTAACGTTCGTGCGATAACTCTTCCGATAATTTTTTTCGTGCGATTGTCCTAATGTTTGCACCCTTTTAAATTTGCCGTTACATAAAGTTTTATATATGGAAATGTGCGCAATTTCATGCACAATACAACAAAAAACAACCCATTGTTGTAGCTTTTATCAGTTTTGAAATATTTTCATATAAATAACGGTAAGTGCAAAAATTTCAACTTTCGGTCAACTTTGACTCTACCGAAATGGACGAAAAACGCAATTGTAAGCTAAAACTCTTATATTCTAGTAATATTCAATAATTTACCTTCATTTTTCAACGACTTGGAAGTCTCTAGCACAATATTTCGATTTATGGTGAATTTATGAAAAAAAAACATTACGTTCGCGCGGTAACTCTTCCGAAAAAATCAGAATTTTTTTGTGCGATTGTCGAAATGTTTGCACCATTTAAAATTAGCTGTTACATAAAGTTTTATATATGAAAATGTGCAAAATTTCATTTAGAATACAACTAAAAAAGATTGAAGGTTGTAGCTTTTCTCTTTTTTCGAAATATTTGCATATAAATCACGATAAATAGAAAAAAAACCACGTTCGGTCAAATTTGACTCTACCGAAATAGTTGAAAAACGCAATTGTAAGCTAAAACTCTTACGGCCTAGCAATATTCCGTCAGTTTTCTTCATTTGAAACAAATTTGAAGTCTCTAAAACCATATTGTGATTATGGTGAATTTTTGAAAATATATTTACCTTCACTCCGCGCGCCGATTCGCGGCCGCAAGTCTCCGAAATACGTACATCGCATTATCCTAATATTTGCTCCTTTTCATATTAGCCTTTTTATAGAGTTTCATATATCAAAATGTGTGCAATTTCATGAAGAATACAATAAAAAATAATTGAAGATTGTAGCTTTTTCCATCTTCTAAATGTGTGCATATAAAAAAATATATATATTAAAATTTCGACATTCGGTCAAATTTAACTCGTCCGAAATGGTCGAAATCTGCAATTCTAATCTAAAACTCTTACAGTATCGTAATATTCAATCATTTGTCTTAATTTTGAAACAAATTGGAAGTCTCTAGAACATTATTTAGAATTACGGTGAATTTTTGAAAATAACATTTTTTTACGTCCGCGCGTTACGAATTCGTACATCATTTTGTGATAATATTTTTCCGG
>NC_061099.1:55424901-55437401 GCF_015104395.2 Macrobrachium nipponense | reverse complement strand
AAAAAACTTGTGTGAAAATAAAGTGCAGTATAATCATGTGGTATGGGCTAAGTGCCCATTTCACAGGAAACCACGTTTCTCAAAAATCAGCTGGTACTGGATGTTGTGTGTGGTTTACCAGGAAGTATGAAGGATAATGAAACATGCTGAACCGGATGTTGTGCCCATTTGTGTTACTGAATTTACATTAGTGAATGTGTACATATTCGAGAACTGAAGGTTCTGGAAGATTCTAATAGTGCTCTTGACTATTGTATCGATATATAAAGAATAAAAAAAATAGAGGATTTTTGGACAATTTATTTTTCTAAAATTCAATATTGATATCTACTTTGACTAGCTATAGCATAACTATAAAAGAATATATATATAGTGATGATCACCAATACAGCATCATTTTTTTAATTATCATAATTATTTTAGATTAAATTATAATAATTATGAATTTGTAACTTGATTATTGTGATCATTTGCTTGCTCAAATTTTTAACTAATAATTACTCTTTCCATTCTCTTTTCAGACTGGAACCTTCTATGGTGCCTCAGGTGTTAGAGTTTTTTTCTCAAGTGACCCCGATCATAGTGATGAGGACATTGCTGAAGAATTTGAGGACACAATTACCCTAACTAACAACAGTATGTCGAAGCAGATATAGCTGAAGATGCTGTTGAAGAGTAGAACCTTTTGTCACCTCCAAGGGAGAAAAGAAAAGGTATACATTTCTTTTATTTGTGGCATTCAAAAATCCTCTATTTTTTTATTCTTTATATATCGATACAATAGTCAAGAGCACTATTAGAATCTTCCAGAACCTTCAGTTCCCGAATATGTACACATTCACTAATGTAAATTCAGTAACACAAATGGGCACAACATCCGGTTCAGCATGTTTCATTATCCTTCATACTTCCTGGTAAACCACACACAACATCCAGTACCAGCTGAGTTTTTGAGAAACGTGGTTTCCTGTGAAATGGGCATTCAGCCCATACCACATGATTATACTGCACTTTATTTTCACACAAGTTTTTTGTAGTGTCAATGGTCATACACATGACAAAATAAAGATTCTGGTCAGGCTCTTTGCCCAAAAAAGGGGTAAGGACATCAAAAGATTACTGCAAATATTTAAATAAAACGGATTTGTAGTATGGGAAGACAAGTGCGAATGGGAAAGAATGGGAAAAGAAGTTAGCACAGACGGCATTAAACCCCTATTGGAGAAAGCAAAAGCAATCACCGACTTCCCAAAACCAAGAGCAATTAATTAAAGCAATACAAGAATTTTCAGGTCTAATTCATTATCAATGATTTATCCCAAATATTGCCAAAATCATGAGTCCGATTTAAAAATACTTACAAGGAAAACCAAAAAAAATTAGTTGGTCAAAAGATCCAGGTAATGTATTTCTTTCAGAAAAAGAAGTAATAACCTATGCAACTGCATTGATTTTTCCTCTGACCCATAGGTCCCTCATTTTGACGTTGGATGCGAGTAACAGCACTGGGTATCTTACTTGAGCAGGACACAGATGATGGTCGTCGTCTGTTGGTGTTCTTCAGCAAGAAGGTAATGTCAGGAGAACAAAAGTACTCAACATTCAACAGGGAACTCCTGCAGCCCACAAAACCCTCCATCACTTCTACCACATGCTCGAAGGACAACAGTTCGTCGTACAAACAGACCATTAAACCCTGGTGCACGCCTTCACAAATACATCAGAGGCATGGTCAGCACGACAACAACTTCACCTATCAGTAAACACCATGGCAGACACACTTTTGTGAGATTGCAATAATACCATCCAGTTCGGGATACCATATTCCAAAATAGTAGATGCGCAAAGACATGATGTGGGCCTCCAGCGTCTGTGGCGGGACAACCCAGCCTTTGCATGGAGTGACCTGTTGTCAATCAACAATGGAGGGATGACCCTCACCTGTGAAACAACTTCACATCTGCCTCATGGAACGCCCTCACAGAAACACAACTGCCTAAAACATAGAAGCTAACAACATCATCGAAGGCTACACCGGTCGTTGAAAACATCAATCATTGCCAGATGCCAAGGCGAGAGTTGGAGAAAGGAGTTACTTTGGTCTGAGAATATCACCTCACCTGGCATTCAGTGCATCTCTAGCAGATGCCCCCATTTCCGGCAGCCATTTTTCAAAATCCAATGAGCCCAACATCCCAGTCCGACACCCGTAAAGCATTAGAATGGATGACACTGGCCAAAACTACTTACCACATAACCAGAAAAGTGTACATCCCCAGCGAACTACAAAATGTAAAATATGCATTCATATGGATGGATTAACGGCGAGCACCCCCACTTCTCCCGACCCTATTCGGGACCATACCGTGTTATCCAGGGAAGAAACACGGCCTACCACTTAGCAGTGGATGGGTCTCCATTGACCATTGACCACCCAAAACCGAGGCATTTCCGAGGGGGGAGTCCTGTAGGGTCCCACACAGACCAACATACACCATCTATCTCACCTGACCGGCTAATCTCCTCACAACAAGCATCTCTGCATCCCAAACGCGCTTAAACAAGCCATATAGCATATGTCAAACACCTTTTGTATATACATACATTATCATTCCTATTAATATTATGTTAAATGTATTATTATTACTACATGCATTACAATATCAATATTTCAGCTATATGTATCATAACTTCATTCATATCTAGTACTTCGATTTATTTAATCTTTCCATCCTTTAATAAACCCAGTTGATTGTACTGTGACCTCTGTTTTGTTCATCTCGTGTCAGTTACTACATTTCTACTGACAAGAGCTATTGGCCTGCTGTCTATTTGCTGTCTGAATAAATCAGCAAGTTTGTAGACGCAGCTTCTTACTCACGCCTTCGCTACACCATATTCAGCAATTGCAACCATGAACACCCAAGAAGCCCAAAGAGGGATAAGTTTATCAATGTTGTAAAGATTATAGACACAGCAACAGACCGGCAACACTTTCGGTTTCTTGAAATATGGCATAACTTGGGAAAAAAGCTCAGCATAAATAGGTTAAAGAAACTGAATTTCCCAGGACAATCAGTAGGAGACAGCCGAAACCAGCCGGCGCCAAATACCATCGAGGTGGGGAGAGAGAGAGAGAGAGAGAGAGAGAGAGAGAGAGAGAGAGAGAGAGAGAGAGAGAGAGACGTACAGGGGGTACAGAAACCCCCAACCTCCACGACTAATGCACCCAAGATGGTCCGAACACCTGCGGACTTTACAACGTAAATCGCCCCAGGATTAATAGAGTGCTCTATTAATCCTGGATCCCCCTAGGCGGGAACTGACCAATAAGAATCTGGTCCACTAAGATATCAATCCAGTATTACCGTTATAAGTACCTGTTCACCTTGTAATCTCAATACTTCACTCTTAGAGACCGCTTGCATGTGCGTCGAGAAGTAAGAGTGATAAATATTTTTCCATGTTCCTTTGAAGTTTATTACACCGCCTTCCTACAGACTAGAAGAATAGAGAAGAATTTCTAAAAGATTAATGTCTATGAACCATCAGTTGTTTTTAACAACACTGCCATAAAAGAGGGCCTCCTCCCAAATAATAATAATAATAATAATAATAATAATAATAATAATAATAATAATAATAATAATAGCGGCAGCAAAATATGTATTAATTCAAATATAGAAAATATATAGTTATGCTAATAATCCTCTAATGACATTGCTTGGCATAAAAGTTGTCATATAAAAAAAAAGAAAAACAATAATAAGGTTTATGGAATTTTTTCCATTTTTGCTTATAATTTTGTTATTGGCAACAAGGTAAAAAAAAACATTATCATGAAATTTTCCACATTAATGAATACGTAGCTTAATGCGTAATCTACCAAGCCGGCGGGCGAACTGTGTAGACATCTCACGTGGGAATGAAAGGGGATTTCTGCTGAGAGGGGGAAACGAATAAAAGACTATTAGAGAGAGAGAGAGAGAGTTGGTTTCGCTGGGGGTGGATGGGGAAGGGGCGGGGGACGTTTCACTGTGCTCCTTGTTGAATAATATGCCATAGAGGATGTCAAGTCAGTCTGAGATCTAAGGCAATTATGCATATGGATGCGTTAAAAGGATGGGGCACGAACAGGTTCTTTTTATATCAGCGGTTTTGATGTAGGTTAGGTTACCCTCTTTCTTCTTCACCCTTTGTAATTGCCTTGAATGCTCTCAAGGAACTGGTATTTTAATTAATATTAACGCGGAGTCTTGTACGGCAGAGAAAGTGGTAATGAGAAATATAAAATAATTCTAGTACATAGTTGTACGATGTAAACATAAAGATTATTAAATTTGTTTTGTGGATTCAGTTTTAAAAGAATGAAACTGAGAAATCATGAAAGGTGAAAATCTTATAAAAATAATTGACAGCTATTGCTTAACGAATAACGATTCCAGTAATTTCGAAAGTGCTGTGAGTAGCAAAAGTTCTAGTGGTAATAGTGGTTGTATTATCATAGAGGACACTGATAGTTGCTACTACTAGCAGTAGTAATAGCAGCGGAATCCGTAATTGCAATGACACGATAATTATTTCTCGCGTTTTTTGGAAATAAAAAGAGATGTCCTTAATTCGAACGTACCAACAGGATATTCAGTGAAGAAGGACCGACTTTTCTGCCTCTTCAATTTTTCCACACTGGCCCACTGCCACTAATCTTCCTTTGACTCATTCTATTACTTCCTCTGCCTTTTCCTCCCATCCCATTCCTTTCCCCAACGTTATTAAATCCCATGAGAAGAAGACGAATAATGAAAGGTCGACCATTTCATTCATCGTTGTTTTATACGCCGTTTTGGTTGGCCATCTTTTGTCATTCATCTTTTATTAATTTTAATTCACTGCTCGTCTTTAGAAGGTCCACCATTCATGTTTTTGCTCTAAAAGAAAATAAAAGAAAAATTAGGGCATTATCCAATTTAAGTGGGCTGGCCACGGAGACCAGGAGTTAGGTGTGGGGAGGTGGAGGTTGAGAAGAAAAGGTATAAAAGGAAGGAGCTCAAAAGAAAGATAGGAAATAATACTAGAGAAAAAGGCCCATAACGAAAACGATTCCCAATTGAGGATTCATCGGTAAATTTTGCAAAGACAAACGATCTCATTTCGAACCTAATTGAAATCCAGTTTTAAAATATTATCAGATAAGAACAAAGATCGACTACATCAACTGAAAATAATTAAACCACTTTTATTAATGTTATCAATTTTAAGAAAAAATAAAATGCTTCATTTGAACGCCATTAAATCTTAGTTTTAAAACGCTTTCAACTTGGAGAACAGACAAGTGATTTCTATCGCACCTCCATTTACAAATATTATCAAATTGGAGGAAAGACATCCAGACTTTGATCAAAGACAATTTATGAACATTATATAATTTCATTGTGAGATGAAGAAGAGAAAATAAAAGCTGTATTTGCAATGTAGATGACTGAAAAAGACATTTACTAGAAGCACGAAATAGAACGAGTTTAAGCTTCCAGCTACTCTTCGTCTACCTATCCTAATAAAAGACCTTTCAGAGTGCAGCACCTTATTAATACTTAGCACTGCTTGCTTTAGTAAATAACCGAAATTCCATAAACTATTATGCTCCACAATTTGTTCAATATCTGCTAGTCTTTATCCAGTAAAACAAACACGAACCAGCATTTAAGAACTTCAAAAAAAAGTAAGACCTCGAGGGTGATAGTGCTGTCAGTGGACCTTATGAGGTGCCTTGCAAGGGGTACCAAAGGGTGTTTGCAACATTCCCTTTGCTACATCCTTTTAGCCCATTACTAGCGGAGTAGATAAGCCATACAATCGTTCATGTGATACAAGCTTGAAATTTGGCAGAAATAATCATTTGGGGGTAGACTAAGAAAAAAATGCTAGTCACCTGAAATTCCCCTAGGTGGCCATTTTCCAAGATGGCCGCCATATGACGATTATCGTAAAAAAAAGTTAATATATTTTTGTATAAATAGCTGAAGTTTAATCATTTTTAGGATAAATTAGGAGTTCTTTGCCATAAAATTGCAGACTTTACTTGGAAGAATAGTTCTTGCCATTCAGGAATCCAGTTTGTCGGCCATTATCCAAGATGGCCGCCAGGTAAGCCTAATATGCAAAATAATTTAACTTTCGTGATATGTGATAAATATATTGAATGCTAGAAGAACATCACACCCTCTCCTATGGGGCTCAAGCTCGGGATCCTGGAGAGTAACTGATCTTTTAATCTGGTGGTAATGATGTCTGACAAGTCTACACCTAGTTGTTGCTGCTGGTGCTTGTATAGGGAAGCTAGATCAGCAAGTCTGAATATTCCAGGTGGGGTTCCGACAATTAGCCACCGCCAGTTCGCCACCAGCTTTTGGCCACTTGGGTCATTTCGCCACCGGAGACTATTCGCCACCAGATACTATTCGCCACCAGAAATATAAATACAGTTTTTCCCCTCTACAACTTTCCTTTTTTTCTTTGGTAAATCTTATCTTTACTACTACAAGGTGCAAATTAAAATAAAATAGAAATGTAAAAAACAAACAAACATTTTATTGGTTTATGAAACAAGTTAGAAAATCCTTCAAGATATTCCAACATTGTAATAAATGTTATTGGTTTAAACCAAAAAATCATAAAAAAGAATTATAACAAAAAATAAAGAAATAGAAACTTAAGTTCATTTGATAGTTATGGGCTATTCCTCTATGATATTCCAAAGCGTCTCTTTCACCGTAGTATTCGAGAACTATTTTTTTTATTCTTTCGTCGGCGTTTCATATTTTTTTTTTTTAGTTCTAATGGTGGTTGGCACCCGCTATCAGCTGTTCCATATATAAATCTCTTCCTTTTTGTAATTTCATGAAAGTTACTATGAATTTCCATATGGTTGGGTGGTTAGCTCCGAGTTCAAAAGCAATTCTTCGATGAGCTGCTCTTATGTGGTTATTTGTCCGATCGTCGTCATTTAAAGTTGTCTCATATTGCAACCACATATCATGGGGAAACAAAGGTGCCCTTCGGCAAATGCTGCGCCTATTGTAGATATCAATATAATTACATTCAAACCAATCTAGCATTAGTAACAGTTCTTGAGGCAAGAAGTCTGCAAGTGCTTCTGTGTAGATGTCTAGGTTGCGATGTAGCACAAAAACCAACAAAGCAACTATCATGTTGGATTTTAAAGCAAAATTAGGTTCGGTGTCATACTGACGAGTTTCTCCAACTGCAGCTATATGTCTATAGATACTGTGTGCCAAATGAAAAAACAACCTCTTATTTTGATTCCAGGAAAACATTTTCTCATAACACCAATAGCTGCTTGTTCAAAGTCACAATGGATACACTGCGGTCTTAGATTAGGTACCAATGATTTAATCATTTAAAACATACGTACATAAGTTGAACGTTGCTTATTTGTTAGAAGCATATACAGAATTGAATGAACCCATCAAGGTATTTTTGCCAGAATACAAAATACTTGAAAGAATAAAATAGGGTCCATGTTGAATGTACCGTCCACGAATGTACCGTCCACAAACCGTGTCGATTCTACTATATAATGTATCCAGGATTCCCTTCCAAATATAATTATACGATTACTTCCTTGACCACTTTCAGCCAAAAGAAAATTTTCTTCTGCTACGTTATCAGGTTTAGACATTTCATATGCAGTTGGAATCGCCAACTGCTAAAGGTCAGCAGGGTTTGCTGGCACTAAGCTAATATCATTGCTTTTTCGTCGAATTATTTTCTTCATGCTGGTTAATGTTGGTAAAGATGCTTTGACTGACGAAGGCACATCAGCTATATATTCATTCATAAGAACACTGGGTACTTCCTGTGATTCTTCTGCACGGCGTTTTAAATTTGCTTTCACTTCGGCAACTTGTACACTGGATGCAGAAGCAGAATGGGTGTGTTCATTCATCTTCATTATCACAGCGCTACTCTTGGTGTGGATCCGTCCATTACACCGCCCCCTTTGTTTGCAGCGCCAAAATTTGATGCTTGGATCACTCTTGGATGATTCATCAAAAACGAATATAAAGCCATCGTCTTGAAACTTCTCTTTTCCGCGTTTGCTAAGAATGTCTTTTTCCATTTTTAAGACTTGAGGGAGAGTGGAAAAAATATTAGGAAAAGAAATAATTTGGATTTCTTTGTTTTTAAACACTATAAAAAAAACTACCTTTTCTGAAAAAGTGTATTCATTTCATTTAACAACCAAACAACATAAATCTAAACAATGAAAACAAACGACCTATTTGCGGCGGCGAATATACCTCAGTGACGAATAAACAGTGGCAAAACATCCTCGGAGGCAAACTGGCGGTGGCTAATTGTCGGCGGCGAATCGGCCGCGTTGAATGGTCCCACCCCCTTCAGGTGATGTTTCTGTATTAGTAACTTGCTAGCAGTGATGTGGATAACAAGTTCAGAAAAAGCCACAGGATGTAACTCTTTCCATTGGTCATGGAAATTCTCCTCTTGCTTTATTTTGTGAAGATGTGCTCTCTCTGAGTTGTATAAGTCTCCCAAGCATCGTGGGTGATACTTCAGTTATTGAGCAACAACATCATCAGCACTTAACTTGGTAAGGAGCCTTCATTAGTTTAGGGTCTTGGTACATTGATTGAGTCTTTCATACAGCTGCATTGTCATTGCTTGTCTTAAATCTGATATTTCATCGTCTTCACACAAAACGTATTGTACCTTTGAAAGGTCTGAGGTTTTTTATCTCTTTCCACGGTTTTCTTCTGTGCCTGATATACTGGAGTCATTGTTCTCTTCTGCACTCTTTTCAATTAAGTATTAATAAACTAAAGCCTTTTCTCCAGCTTTTGCTCACTTTCACGTATGGGATAAAGTTAGGTTCGAGCTGTTGCCCTATACTTATTCAGCTCGTTCATCCAATATAATTTAACTCCTGTAAGATCTGTACACCATCTGATAATGTTAAAGACCCCATATTTGACTCGGCTCTCTTGCGCTGACACATCCTGCCAGTTAAGGTGCGGCTACCTAAATTCTTTGGGGGCTGATTAGATAGCATTTGGGATATTAAACTTGCAGTTTTACTGATACTGAACCCCATGCTGAGTGTTGACTTCACTGCAAGATTGACTGTATTTTGCAACCTATTGTGACATTATAAAGACAGAAAGAGCTTATCCTCTTTGCCTTCCCTTCATTAGTTGGAAATAAATAGACAGAGATAGGCGTTTTTATGTTTTATGCCTGTTTATTGTGTGTTGGTGGCTATCTTGAAAAAAATTGCAGCCATACAGGAATTTTTTAAGGAAATTTCTCATACTGTGACGTACAGAGTATATTCATACCAAATTTCATGCTTGTATCTTCAAATGAACGATTCTGGCCAAAAATCACATCAAGCTACTCCATTGTAATTCTTCAGTCATGGTCTATAACCACTCCAACTCTCTCTTCGCTGTCCGGAAGTGGTCGAGTTCTTGGCTTAGCAGTCTAAGTTTCATAAATCAAATCAATAGAAAACCAGCAAGAACCCGAAACAGTCACCTTATGAAGCCATTATCCCAGAATCAACGGATCTCTACCAAACCCAAAGAATGTCTTAAGCTGAGGCAAGAGTTAGAATGCAGTAATGTGTCATCGTTACGCACTAACCGATTGAAAACAAGTATCCTTTCGTGATCCAATAGCCTTTCTCTTTTAAACGCTGGTCCTTTGGTTGTACTAGTAAGTAGACTGGTGATGAATTTTTCTCATTTTGAAGCCAAATTAATGACAGCAGACTCGCCGCCTCTCTCTCTCTCTCTCTCTCTCTCTCTCTCTCTCTCTCTCTCTCTCTCTCTCTCTCTCTCTTTCTGCTTGTATATAACGAAGAATGAGGAAGGAAAGTTTCTAGAATTCTTGATGGATGACGAAAACTACAAATATTCATCACCTTTAATTAAATTTCTCTCCATATAGGGAAGGGGAACAGAGTACTTCAAGTTAATAGCAAACGAATAGGAAATATATTAGCTTGATGTTATCATAATAAATATAAACTGTGCCTTGCCTGAGAACGTCAAAACATACCGGACAAAGTTCAAAGTATTGGCAATGAAATATTCTAAAACGTTTCTTCTTTTCAGTGGAATGCGGTCCAATCTCTCTTTTTTTTTTCTTTTTTTTTCTATTGTGGCTTAAGAATATTTTCATGACGTTGGTTATATGATTTTGAAGTGCAACACAATGAGATCAGTACCTTGATGATGATGATAATAATTAATAAATAATAAATAATAAAAATAATAATAATAATAATAATAATAATGTGGCGCCGTGGAGGAGTGGGTTAGGTCGTCAATGGACTTAAGCCAAGTTAAGCAACATTGGGGCTGGTCAGTCGTTGGATGGGTGACCACTCTCCTCGGCGTTGATTCCTTGGGAAGGATCTTTACCATAATTTCCTCAGTCTACTCAGCTGTAAATGAGTACCTATCCCTGATGGGGTAGGGTCCAGCTATGGGTTAAATAGCAAAACTCAGCAATGATGGAAAGAAATGAAGGAATAAACGACAACGACGTAAATGGAACCTCTGGCAACAGTGGAGCTTCGTCCGGCAACCAGGTATTCAACCCAATTGAAGGGGAAGACGGTCAGGTACTTGGAGGTCGTCATCCAGCAACTGATCACCACATCAACAGCCTGAGATTGGAGCTACAGAAGCAAAAAGGAAGAAATGGACAAGAGAAGAAAATAAGGAAATATGGAGATGCTACATCAGAAGCAACCCGACGGAGAGAGGATATAGAAGAAGATTGGTCAACATCTGGAATGAGAGGAATAACACCCCCCAAACAGAGCAGAGGCTGGCAGACCAAGTAAGGAACATAAAGAAAAAGAACTGGCTCTCCCCAACAGAAAGAGAAGAACTGGAAAGGGAAATGTCACACGACAACGAATTACACGAAGACGAACTGAGAGACGATGCCACAGAAGACGACAGGGAGGATGAGGTATCAAACAACGACACACGAAGAAAAAACACCGACGACAAGTAACAGAGAGGACGGAATGGGTAGAAAAGATTAGACAATGGATGGAGCCAGATACAGAGAACAAAGATCCCCTCTATGAAACCCTACAACACCAAGAAATTAAGGGAGAAAACAAGTGAGGTCAATGAAATAATGGGCATAATACACACCACCAGTATCACAGAAACAAATAACTTGGTATATGCAGGAGCAAGATTAGTAGCAGAACTGATGGGGATTCGAACACCAACACCACCAGCACAACCAACCCAACAGAAACCAAAACAGCAACCTCCTTGGAAAAGGCGCCTGGAAAATCAAATCATGGTGATGAGATCTGACTTGAGTAAACTGAAAGAGATGACAGAAAAAAGGCTAAAAAGCAAGAAAACAAGAGAGGGAACTCACGAGAAAATACAAAGTACAAGAGAGGGGACTAAACAACACAATAGAAGATGTAAAACAGAGGCTTAAGGCCAAAGCACATAAGATCCAACGGTACATGAACAGGAATAAGGGATACCAACAGAACAAACTATTCCGAACCAACCAGAAAAGACTATACAGCCAACTAAGAGGGGAAGACAACCACCCAGAAATTCCTGAAGCCGAACCAAGTAAGAAAACATATGGAGCAATCCGGTATCACACAACAAACACGCAACATGGCTCCAGGAAGTCAAGGAAGAAGAAACAGGGAGAATAAAACAAAGATTCACAGAGATCATGACAGACACAATCAGACACCAACTAAAGAAAATGCCAAACTGGAAAGCCCCAGGTCCCGATGAAGTCCATGGATACTGGCTCAAAAACTTCAAGGCCCTACACCCACGAATAGCAGAACAACTCCAGCATTGTATCTCAAATCACCATGCACCCAAATGGATGACCACAGGAAGAACATCCTTAGTACAAAAAGACAAGAGTAAGGGAAATATAGCCAGTAACTACAGGCCTATCACCTGCCTACCAATAATGTGAAGTTACTAACAGGTATCATCAGTGAAAGGCTATACAACTACCTAAGGAGACCACACCATCCCCCACCAACAGAAAGGCTGCAGAAGGAAGTGTAGGGTCTCAAAAGACCAGCTCCTCATAGACAAAATGGTAATGAAGAAGCAGTAGGAGAAGGAAAACCAACCTAACGCATGGCATGGATAGACTATAAGAAAGCCTTCGACATGATACCACACACATGGCTAATAGAATGCCTGAAAATATATGGGGCAGAGGAAAACACCATCAGCTTCCTCAAAAATACAATGCGCAACTGGAATACAATACTTACAAGCTCTGGAATAAGACTAGCAGAGGTTAATATCAGGAGAGGGATCTTCCAGGGCGATTCAGTCCCCACTACTCTTCGTAGTAGCCATGATTCCCATGACAAAAGTACTACAGAAGATGGATGCCGGGTACCAACTCAAGAAAAGAGGCAACAGAATCAA
>NC_061099.1:55409901-55419901 GCF_015104395.2 Macrobrachium nipponense | reverse complement strand
AAAAGCCACAAGAAACTTTGAAATATAGGCATAGAGAAAGAAGTAAGTGACAATTTTCCTCACCAATCTGTTCTTTTTTTCAGTACATAATTGGATCTTTCTCTATTATATGTCGATGCCGTGAATCTTTCTTTAGCAATTTATTTGGACCGTTTTATTTATTGAGATTTATTATTATTTTATTAATGACACGTGTGTTACTAAGAGCCATGTTCTCTTTTGAGAGGAACTCTGTCAATTTGTCGTTCTATCGGCCTCTGAGCAGAGTTATTACCAGTTTTGATAAGCCCTAATTGTGTATATTGACGGAATGAAGAGACGATACTTTTGATATGTGATTATTTAAATTTTGGAAAAAATATGTCTGAGTTTGGAGAAAGAATGGTCTCATTTTTCTATTCATTTGTGGGAATTGTCCAGTTTTAAATAGTCTGTTTTCTATGTGTCGAGTTTCAATGGACAAATTTGGTTCTTCATTTGATTAACTTAATCTATCTGTTCTCGTGGTAGTTAGAATCTTCCTTACCTTTTGGAGATAGTCTATTTTTGTTCAGAGTTTAATCCAGTGCCTAAATTAATTCTTCCAAATGTCTTGTTTGTTGATCAGAGATATCATGACGGCCATGTTACCATGTAGTGTTTTAGTGCCTTCAGCATTCTTTACAGAATTTTGGTGGCAGCACTTAAACTAGATTACTTCCGAGGTAGACAGTTTTGGTTTCAGACAGGTTGTGGGTTGTCCTTTGTGTGTATTTGTAGAAGATGGTAGGTTGTTCTTTGATGTTTTGTTGAAGGGAAAAGTTGATGGCATTTTGATTTGGTTTCCATTGCGTCAGCGATTCTTGTCTTGTTGTGAAACGGGCGGTCACTCCGTTGTTGGCCTTTTCTTGTTAGTCTGAGTGATACTTTGTGGAAGGGGTGGTTTAATGTGCCTTTATTTAGTTTACGCTTTAACAACTGATTGTTAATTTCTTTCTTCTTTTTTTGTGTTCAAAGGTGCCTGGGAATAGTTACGAAACGCAGTTGTTGTTTGCGTATGTCTAAATGCGTGAGAACATTTGCTTACCTTTTTCTTTCTTTCAAAGTTTTTTCCCCCGTTGTTTTTGACGGAAAATTCCGTTTTGTGACGGGGGTCAGAACTGAGGAACGCATGTGTTCAAATACTTTTTTTTTATTATTGTGATGTAATGGGAAAAATATTACTTTAATTATTAGTGATTTATTTAGGAATTGATTCATCATCCTCCTCTAATATCTTTACACTGCTGTTGTAAAAGTGATTGGAACTGTGAAATGTTTTCATTTTTGTTGTGAACGTCGAGTGCGTAACAGTGTAGCCAGTCCTCTGTTTTGTTTATCTTTCACTGAGTATGGTAGCGCTGCCCTGAATCTTTCGTCTGCATTTGGTAACACTAGCAACACACGTAAGAATCACGAATGCTTTCGTGTGAGGACGTCAACCTGTCCGCTCTTCATTTTGGCTATTTTACCAAATTGTTAATACAAATGATTATCTATCCCTTGCAAGGTAAGCTTTTAAAGTTGTAATATTACCGTTAGGGTTTTATTTGGAACAGATCATTATCATGAAAGAACAGTAGCAGACGAGAATTCAAGTGCAGAATTGCCTGCCCAGTCAAACATGTTGCAATACCTTAACGAGGAAAATTTTCATTGTCGTGAAAGATACTTCACGTTCGTTAGTTGTCATGAAATTTTGCTGTGTTAGTTTGAGTTGTAACTTAGCGTTTGACAGGGTTGTAAAACATTAAAAAAAGTAGTTATAAGTTTTGTTTTGTATACAGTTTTTGCAAATACCAGTGCCAAAGGGTACCACAACATGGCTGTCCTACAGGGCATCTTGGGGTTACCCCTACCTCTCTCATGGAACTTTCCACTGCCGAGCATGATCTTAGACTAGGCTATACAGTAATTTAAGAAGGCCTACCCTAGACTAATCCTGTTTGAATGAGGAATTATGACTATTTTTGGTAAATATAGTTAGGCTATATGTATATAAATTCATGGAAAACATAATTACACAGGACTTAGCCTGTTCCCTCATTAAACTAACCTAACTTTGTGGCCTATTGTAACCTAGTCAAAAATCAGCCATGTAAACTTTGCATAGGCTATCCTTAACGATTTCTGAAGAAGCCTAGGCTAGACTATCCTGTTAAAAGGCACCTTAGCCTAATTTTACCTCATTTTAGTTTAAGTTTTATTCAGAAATCTTTCAGGTAACCTTACCCATTGACGTATATTGTGTACAAATATTTAGTACTGTGTGGAGTATGGTATCAAATGATTTACACCTTACTGTACATTAATTGATTCCAGAGCTGCTCCACGTTTGATACTTACTTTATTATGAAGGAAAAGCAATTCCCATGATCTGTAGTTGATATATTTTTTTTGAAGTCTCAATATAAAGAATTATTTTTTTGTTATAGTTTTAAACTACTCATTTGTATTGTTTTCTGGAAATAAAAATTAAATAAAATGAATATTTCCAGGGATCTAGTCCAGGAGTTCTGAAGACTAGGTAAATTAACCAAGTACAGGAGACTAGGCAAGATGAGAAAGTTGACATGATGTAGTGAATAATAAAGAAACGAACTGAGTACCAGGGATTTTCTTCAATACCCCTAAAATGGAAATCAGCACTTCAATTGCCTCCCAGTGGGAAGACATCACCTGGCCTCATCAGTAGTAAGAGCCATACACACAAGGAATATCATGTAATAGGAGGTAGGACAAGCCTACGCTAATTCTCCGACCCGTGTCTCCAGGCAAGAAGACTGACAACAGGGCATATGTACAATAGTATTATTATCTTTGTATATGTATACTAATAGTATTCTTATTCTCGTATCTTAATGTCATGGTGAGGGAAAAATCCTCTTCGCCCGTGACAGTGAAATCACAACGCATTTGTCCGAGTGTGTGTATGTATATTTGCTCGCGCATATTGCCTTTGTGCTAACCCAGCGTTTTTCGCGTGGTAACGAAGGCCACCGGATGTTGGACTGTAAAACGATGTGCTTGCAATTTACTCTCTCTCTCTCTCTCTCTCTCTCTCTCTCTCTCTCTCTCTCTCTCTCTCTCTCTCTCTCGGTCGTACGTTCGTAAGTGTGTGTCAGTGGTTGTTCGGGTGAAAGGGGATCTTGAGGGGTGCTTGGAGGGAATGATGGGGAGTGGAAGAGGGACGACTTTCTATACGGGAGGCTGAGAAATCTCTCTTTTGCCTTAGCCGCGCTTTTTTACTTGGGTTGGCGCCCATTTACTTTGTTTCAAGGGTGGATCTTTTAGAATATTACTTTGAGCTCATAGCAAAAGCATTATTTGTCTCTTCACAGTGTTGTGAATTGTGTATGAATTTGTCGTAAAATAACTAGGTTGCAAATGGGATTGTTTTTTTTTTTCTCTCTCTTTCCTGCGTGGGAAAATAGTTTTGTTGTTGAAAATAACCTTTTCGTACTTGTGATTAGCAAAGGGGGAATTGCATCATGCCTTCGAGGAAGTACAAAGTTTTAGCAAGCTGGTTATTGAAAAAGAAAGCGAGAATTAAGGCGAAAATTCGTCCTTTTCAGGGGATCGTGGGCAACATAATACCCCAGTCAGTGCAGACTTTTATTGAGAATATTAATAGTTATTTTAATAGGAACAGAATTACAGATGACAGTTGCCGCGATCATCGTTTTGCTAGCTGCAGAACTTAGTCAAATCCCCAGTTTAAAGATTTTATAAATCCAGGGATAGTCAGCAGTCTTTGGCTGATTTTAGTTCTCAACTTAGTGTAGCCGCAACTGATTTAGTAGAGACGTTGAGAGGTTCCGAATGAATAAATAATGATCGTATTTCCTTAGAAGATTTTCAGAGGTTTTTATGTTGGTCTGAGTTGGTACACGAGGGAATTAAAAGTTCTGTTATGAACACAGGCACATGAAAATCCGCTGAATTACCCGCCAGTTAGGAGCACTTTGTCTGAGGGGGCAAGTTCTTTTGATATAGCACCGAAAGCGGATTCAACTTTTGTTTCTAGGAGCTCTTGCGGGAGATTAGAACCTCACAGAGAGCCTAATATTGCTTGTAGTGGCCTTGTGGCCAAATTTAATGGTGACAGGGCGTTTATGGAGCAAATGCAGCCGCTCAGTTGTTTTAATTGCCATAGGACATATTAAGAAGTTGTGTAGGGTTAAATATTGCAATAGTTGTAAATGTTTTGAGCATTACTGGTGGTCTTAGCCGTTTCTTAAGAGGAATATTGTTCTTCCTGCATTTCAGAGTTTTGATAACTCGAGTGAGATAGCTCATGAAGGGGAAAGATTATTTGAGCGAAAGTCGATCGGTCAGGGACTTAAAATGTTTGTGCCAAATAGCTTTGGTGAAGGATGGAATTGAACTCTGAAATTTGTGATGAGAGGGACGGCGTCCAGTTCAGTTACTTTTATATTTTTTGATACCGGCGCATCCGTCACTTTGATTAACCTAGATTTTTATCGCTTGTTTTTTCTCAGTACCCGTTCAAACCTACCAGGAAAGAGTTTGTGATATGCAAGCACACAATTTGAATATTTTGGACTCTGCAAATATTTGTTTTTCTCTTGGGATAGAGAATTTGTTAAACCAGTATTGGTAATTAGCAGAACTGCTTGGGGAATAGGATTTTATTGGGTCATCCTGCGTGTTGGGGTTCCTGGGTTGTTTGTCCCTTATGTGAATGTTGAAGAAATACGGGATGTTGATAATAATAGGGGTAATACTGCTGTTAATGCAGATGTTGATGATAATATGGTTAATGCCAGTGTTTACGTTAAAGTTGATTCTGGGGTAAATGCTCAGTCCTAAGATAGCGATGTGCCCGATACCCGGGAAAATACTATGTATAAAGTTGTTTTGGCTGAAAATGTTTTAGAGCCGGGTAGGCTACTCTAGTAAAAATCCAGTTAAAAGGTGCCTCAAAACCCAATCAAATGTGTATTGTTGGGGGTAGTGAAAAAAGCTTAGGAGGATCGTAAGTGTGATTTCTGTTAATGATGTGTCTTCAGATATCACATGTGTAGAGCTATTAAACTGTAATGACACAGTCAGGAAGTATCAGATAAATACATATATCCTAGATTTTGAAGAATGGATTGATGCTGACAAACCTGTTGCTGTTTTAGGAGGGCTAAATGAATTTTCTAAGGCAGAGATGCAAGCTAGGCGACAAGTTTATAGGGATCACTTAGCTAATGCAGATTATAAGGAATATGTGGAGCAATTAGGCCAAGCATTTCTGAGGACAGCCTATGTAACAAAGGAACACAGGGATATGGTGAGAGACCTGAGAGGTTTCTACAAAATTAGAAAAGGTGAGAAGACGATGGTTGAATATTGCTCTCAGCTTTTTGACTCAGGAGGAGAATGGATGTAGAAATTGAAAAAATTCCCATATTTCTATTGAGTGCATTAATAATTTTTTAGATGCCAAGGGAATTAAAAGTGATGCAGAGGCATTTTCAGAGGCAAAAGCCCTGTAGCATTTCGACAGGGGGTATTTGGCACATCACTGCCATAGTTTTCAGTACACAAAATGCCGGTCATGGACCGAACTACAAGCATTTCTGAGGACAGCCTATGAAACAAAGGAACACAGGGATATGGTGAGAGACCTGTGAGGTTTTTACAAAATTAGAAAAAGTCAGAAGACGATGGTTGAGCATTGCTCTGAGCTTTTTGACTCAACAGGAGAATGGATACAGAAACTGAAAAATTTCCCATAGGTAAATGGTGATCAAATCTCCCTTGATAACTTGCACAGATTGTTGCATTTCTCTCGGCTTCTACATGACGTCTCCCGGACACCATTGTAGATAGCTTTGATGAAAAGATTGAACCTACATCACATGACGAACTGATTTAATCTTAGGTGCAGAAACACATGTCAAAATGTCCCATAGTGAATAGCACATTTTTTTTTAATGAGACTGGCCCAAGGAATTCAACACAAGGGGATCTAAGTTTCCCTTCTACCCAATTGTGTGCAAAAGTGGAATATAAGAGGGGATCTATGGATCCAGGGCAACAGTTGCGTTGTTTCAATTATAATAAGCAAGGGCACACAAAGAAACTATGTAGAGTCAAACACTGTGGAGTATGCAAAAGAGCAGATCACTTTTGGCGGTCTTGTCCATCTCAGAAATGGAGGAATGTAAGACCCAGACCTCAGAACTCTGGGAGTTAGTATACGAGAACTTCCCAAACAGGTCACTTAAAGGGACAAAGAGATCGGTGAAATTTTTGCATGGGTTATTAGGCAACAGATTTGATTGAGCATCACATGGAAGTGCTCAAGGAATTTCTTAGAAGACTTAGATTATCGGGGTTAAAAATCAAGTTAGCCAAGTGTAACGTCTTGAAGAAGCAGATTACATATTCAGGTCATGTCATATCTAAAGAGGGACAGAGTAAATAACGATAAAGTCCAAGCAATTGGAGATTTTCCTGTCCCTAAGACAAGAAAGCAAGTCTGTTCCCTCTTGGGAATGACTGGATTTTTCCATTGATATGTGAAAAGTTTTTTTTTATTTTGGCAGCTCCTTTAACAGATATGTTGCGGGAGGATATTCAATTTTCTTTGGGGAAGCCGCAACAGGTAGCTTTTCTGAAAGTTAAGGATGCATTAATGACTCTCCCGGTTCTGAAATTTCCGGTTTTCAGTGAACCTTTCACACTAGTGACTGATGCCATTCAGGAGGGTATAGGTACGTGCCTTATGCAGAAGTTTGAAGGGAAATTCCTTCCCATATGTTGTTAATGGGGAATAAAATAAAAAATTTTACAGACCATAAGCCATTATTAGATCTTTCTAATAAGCCAGACCTGTCACCTAAAAGAGCTAGATGGTTCTTAACTACTAGTGATTTTGATGCAAACCTCATAGCAGATGCCCTTAGTAGAAGTTTTTAAGAGACTAAAGGATTTCAAGTTGGAGTGGTTACTGGTGATTCTGTACAATGGAATATCAGTCTCATAGAGCAAAAGCAAGATGAAGAAATTTTGGAGGATGTAAAAGCATTCCTTAGAGGTGAATTAGTCAGGAAAGGTTATAAGTTGCCTTTTTCAGTTTTGGAATTTAGAGAGTAATTTCTTGGTTCGGAAAACTGAATATAAATTAAGGACAAGTAAAAGTAAAGAGGATGCAGCACAGATCGTGACTCTAAAATTCCTCATTCCAGTTGTCTTAGACATAATACACTGCAAGTTTGGTAGTCCACATTTTGGGTGGAAAAAACGTACAATGAGATGCATAAGAAATATATTTGGAAGAATATGCGGGCAGATGTGGAAATTTTTTCAAAAAGAGTACAGTGTGCAACGGTTGCAAACTGGCAAGGGTAACTTCTTGCAAATTAGGGTCATACACATTCAAGTCATTAATCTCTAGGGCAAAATAGAGACATGCTTGTCTGAGCCGCAATCTCGATTCGAAGACACGAGATATGATGGAAAGAAGGAATGTTAGAGGATGTTAAAGTTGCTGTTGGGGATATGTTCTTAAAGGTTAATGTAAGAAATTAATTAAATCATAAGTTAGGTCCAAAATTTGAGGGTCCTTTTAAGAAAAGAGAGGCAACAGGTTTTTAGTCTTGGATGAAAAGACAGGTCTGTCTAGATTAACGTATATAAAGATCAAGAAGATGGGAAAATTATAGAAAAAGGGGAAAATGCCCTGTTTCACAAATTGATGATGAAATGTTTTAGTTAATTAATCTTAATTAATCTTATTTAACACTATTTTTTCTTCTTCTTTTACTATTTTCTCATTGTGTGCAACTGCGGCGATTTGGTGTAAGTATCTGGGGTAATTATTTTAATAATGGAATAATTTGATTGAAGTAATGTGGGTAAATACCGTGGAATGGGAGATATTTGGGGAATTTTCCGGAGATAATAATGGACGATATCCTTTGGTGTTATATGAAGAATACTAATGTGTTATTGGTGTTTTATGAAGAATACTATGGTGTTATTAGTGTATATTGAATTTTGGTGGTGTTGAGTTTTGGCGATTTTCCTTTGAGGATTAATGAGGCTTTTGGGTTTGGGTGACGATTTATTTTGAGATTAATGGTGACTTCGGGGATTTATGAGGTTAGCTAGACAGGGGAATGTGGCTGCTTGCAGATGTTTGGAATAAACAGGTCGTCTGGTGCTGATATGTTGTGTGGTGTCTCGGGTGAGACTATTGTTGATGTTTTCATTTAGAGTTGGATACTCATAGGGATTTTCCTCTTTATGACATTTTCGATGGTTATGTTCCATTGTGAGGAATCTAATGGGGTTATACGTAGATTGCTACTGATTTATTTGTAGCGGTAATTTTTGTGTGAGATGCAAACTACGTTTGGTAATATGGTGAAAGGGTTTTAATTATTTTTTTCTTACTAGGGGAAACCTATAACTAGGATTAAGTGGTGTTAGTGGTTTCTTTTTTAAATAGTTTTCTTTTTTTTTGGATGACGTGTTACCTTTAGAGAGGTTGTTGAATTTATTTTGAGATACATAACATATAGATGAATATGAAACTTTACATTTGCTGGAGATTAGTTGTATAAACATTACAGGGCTCGTTGGTGTACTTATCAGTTAAGGGGTTAATTGTTGCATTGTCAGTTAGAGATAAAAGTGTTCCAGTACTTTTGAAGGGGTCAATGGATAGAGACTATGTTTGTTTTAATGAGGAATTTCAGTTTTTAATAATTGACTATGAGGTTAGGCGTGTGTTAGTTCATGACAGATACATGTGCGAAAGTAGGATTTTCTTTCCAAGATACATAAACTTACATAGACTTGTCAGGGTGTTAGTTAGAACTTGTTCATGATGAAACTCGGGCACACAATGACTAGAGAATTCCCAGACTAATATCGAGTGGTGATGAGGTCACAGATTACTACAAGGGCCAAAAAACTTCACTGACTAATGTGGAGTGATCTCAGGATAATTTCCGGGGCTAACCGAGGATCTACGATACTTCCTCAAGGCGGGAGCAAGAAGCACTTGCTTGGGAGTCGTGGAATATTACAAGTTCAGCAACATAGGAGGCAGTTAGGGTTCCTCCATTGGAAGACGACGGATCTACAATGCATTAACAAGGGTGCTTATGATACACTTAGAGTGGTAAAAGGTCCGCCTACACTGGGGACAATTACAGTTCCTTCACCAGAGGATTGCTGTTATTCCAGGGGTGCATACAGTAGTGACTGAGCCATATTAAAGACACTGGAAACAAAGAGAATTAAAATTAGGACACCAGCAGATTTTGTCACCAGCAGATTGAAATGTGGAACAGTTAACAAAACTAACAATTTATTTACATAATCATCTTCATTTATTAACACAAGAACATTTAATTTATCTGCTTGCGTAATGTGTAACGTTTTCTCTTTTTTAAGGTTGCTGTGCGCCTTAAAAAACTTTCCAGGAACATTAGAATAGCACTTAAAAGAACATGCACAATAAACAAGTCTTACAGATGTTGAAATCTTCCATAGACAACGATCCAAATTTTTCTAAATTACAAAATGATCTAGCTATTCCCACCCAGTCCACTTTCACGTCACAAACATTGAAGTTGATACCATAGCCGAGAGTCGCTCTTGTTACATCATCTAACACTTTTCCATATAAATTACATACAAACTGGGGATTTGCATATTTATTCAGTTAAAACAGATCAGACTTCAAATGCACTATTTACCCATTTGAGCGAAAAATCTCATTGTATAAATTGGGACAATAGCTCTGTAATTGCTAGGTCTAATGATTATGTTTCAAGAAATTTACTGGAATCAGCAATAATACAATTCACTAATAAAAAAACCCAAATGTTAATCCTGGGTTGTACCATTTGAACCCATATATTTGTAGAATGTTTATGAAGGACCGTAAAATAAATGAATTAACTACTAATTAATTAGTCCCACATGTTTTGAACTATTTTAATTTTTTCTC
>NC_061099.1:55391650-55406650 GCF_015104395.2 Macrobrachium nipponense | reverse complement strand
TATATATATATATATATATATATATATATATATATGTATATATATATATATATATATATATATATATACATATATATATGTGTGTGTGTGTCCAAAATAGGCCTACATGCTTAGAAAAATTGATATCAAATTAGGCTACGATGGACGATTTCTAAATTCATAATGGTAATATTACTATATATATTTTTGACAAAAGACACTCACCGTGGTAGACTATTTTCATCCTTGAAAGTAACAATAGCAGGATTAAAGATAAATTTAACAATTACTAGTCTATGTTGATAGTCCTACGTCTCATAACTATGTTAGCTATAAAAGAAAAAAAATGAAACTCACATAATCATCAGCATTACCTTGTATTTGGTGAACGCCAGCAATAAAGCCTCCCTTGTTGGTCATTGCAGAAGGTTTTTTCATCACAAAAAAATTATGTTTTCCCAAAACTGCCTATCACTGGGAAGAAGCTGTAGAGCAAAGCCAAGTCGGTGTTCCTTGTGAGCTGGCGCTAGAAATGGTCTTCGCTCTGGGATTCTGCACTCAAGCTCTCTTTCTCGCAACCGACGGTATATCGTATGCCTTGATATGTGTAAATCTGTTGCTTGTAGCACTGCGGTTGATGTAGTAATGGGGTGTGACCGAACAAAACCAAATATTTCTTCGTTTTTCTCCTCCGTGGTGCAACGGGGACGACCAGCTCTTCGTTGATTAGACAGTCCTTGCCCTTCACTGTGCCTTTTCAGCCATCTAAACACTGTCGCTCTGTGTATACTAAGACGACGGGCAATTTCATTTTTGGAAATGTTTGCTCCATGTAATTCAATGATTGCATTCCTATCCGATCTTGAAGTCTCTGCTCGTGGTTGTCTAGGTCTAGGACCTAGGTGATTCATGTTCCCGCCACTCCCACTCAAATGGTTGTGATACGCACAGGCCACACCTACCCGTTGATATCGTGGATGCGTTTGAGTATACTATAAATAAATACTTTCATTTATTTGATTTTTTTTTTTTTTGCTTAGTTTTTCAATGTTGAAGCGTAAAATAATCGAATGGGACTATAATGGTTACAGCTCAGAATATATTACAATATTATGAACACTTATTCCTTTTTTCTTTTATTTCAACATTTAAAAATTCGTTTGTTGAAAAAAATCATTTGTCGAACGCATCGGCGTTGGTGAACGAAACTTTTCGAAATGTTTCGTTACCGTTTTTTCCTAAATTTGCCTAAACGTAATATTTTCTTACAATTTTGAAATATATGATAGATTTCATTGTTATGAACCATATTGCAGCCTTATTTTATGAAATAATCGCGTTTCCGCATTGAAATAATAGATAAATATGGAGCATGCTAGGTTGCCAGTTAGTGAATTATGAACGAAATCCTATGAAGTCATGTCGCATGAGATTTGAGCATCACTGTACAAATAAACGTAATGCCACGGAAGAAAATGAACTAGCGAGAACTGCCGAGACCTTTCGGTCTTAACGACCCTTTACTTAAGGCAAGACTGATCAGAACAAAGAAAAACACAGTACAGGTAAGCATATACAAATGGACATTACAGGATTAATAATAGGTCCAATTCACGTTAAAGAAATGAATAAATGCTCGTAGGCTAGATTAAAGACTTAAAAGCAGCCAACCCACGCGTGGTTACAGGTAATATAGTCATAAAACAATACATTTTGAAAACCAAGAGGCATATACTACCAGACAGTACAAATTTAGTAAAATCGCGAAGGCTAGATTAAGGATTTAAGAGAGGTGCGGTCAAACACAATGGTCAAAAGCAATTTTACCCACTCATTACCTATATATATATATATATATATATATATATATATATATATATATAAATATATAACATGACTGCTAAAAGCTTTCTATTACAACAGAATTTCATCTGATAAAAGGAGCCCTTAAAAACACCAAAATGTAGAAAGTAAGTTCTAGATGTCAGAGACTGCTGTCTCTCTCTTTAGGTAGGTAATGAATGAGTAAAATTACAGAAAAGGCGATATTTATACCAAGAGATCCATCCACAGGTAGGCTGTTTAACTAGGTCACTCCAGTTGATAATTTCTCTTTAATGTTCTTAAGTGTTGGTTGAAGGAAGATTTTCTCTATGATATCTGAATCTCAGGCACCCTTTGAGACGTTCATTACCTGTCTCTGTTTAATCAAGGCTGACACCATCATATTGTTTTTGTACCGACATTCGCTGCTATAAATCATACGTGACAAATTCCAGTTTATTCTGTGGTTATGGATTTTATATAGTTGAAAAATTAAAAATAGCAGAGCTCTGTTGCCCATACCTAACTGACCATCTATGTTGTATTAATCTCTGGGGAAGTGATTTTCCTGTGAAACCGATGTAAGATTGGTCACAGTCTAGGCATAGGATTTCATATACTCCTGTGTCTTTTGAGATTGGCTTTTGCTGGACGTTAATCAGGGATTTGGCTGGATAGGTAAAGGCAAAATGGTTAGATTTTCCGAGTCGGTGTCACCATCTTAATCCTCTATAGGTGTAGGATCTTTTTTTTATTGTTGGGTGTCTCCCTGGTCTTGTCTTGTGGGGGTCAGTAGAAAATGACGTTTGCTTTATGAATCGATGTCTGAATTATATGGTCAGGATACCTTAAAGACAAAAACTGCTTACAAATTAGTTCAAATTCCTTTACCAGGTAATCTGGGTAACAAATTCGTAAGTCTGTTAGAAAGAATAAATTGCAGGCTATGCCTATCTTGATAGAAATGTCATGATAACTAAGGTAGTGAATATATGAAGGTGAGAATGTTGGTTTTCTGTGTATGATAAGTTTGTATTCTATTGTGTGTCTATTTAATAAAACATCAAGAAAAGGAATTTTGTTGTTTGTTTCCCATTCAACTTTAAATTCGATGCTGGGCAGTAATGCATTTTATTTTGAAAGGAATTCATTGAAATTGCCCCACCTGTTATCCCAAAATATTAGAATATCATCTACATATCTCATCCACAGTATGTTTTTGGGTTTTATTTCATTTATTACTATCGTTTCAAAGTATTCCATGCATAGATTGGCTAAAATGGGATTTATGTAATAGTATTACACATAAAAAGGAAATGCACCCCATTCCATTATAAAAATATCGCTATGATCTGTATAATAGGTCAATGAGGAAAAACTCCCAAAATTACCTGGTCCGCTCAGGATGTGTGCAAATGCCAATTCACCATATTTAGTATAAACAAATACGCATCAGTTCCGAGGGTCGACATGACAGCCCTAAGTCCCATGAGAATCTAGATCAAACCTGGGAGCTATTGTTTGTCTCATGACCCCAAAAGTCATGTACTATGTGTGTTCGTTTGTACACTGCTGTTTCTTCCTAAGATCAAATTGTGAACTCTGTTGCATTCTACCACTATCTCTCCTCTACTCAAGAATCCTTCAGAAAGCTCCTATCTCTAAGATGTACTTCGACTTGCAAATAGTCAAGAGAATATACAACTATTTCATACTTCGATGAGTTTTACGCTAAAACCTTCAACATGAACGGAAGTGAGAAATCATCCCGAGTCCTATGCTAGCTGTCCAACGCAGAGGAGAGAGAGAGAGAGAGAGAGAGGCTGAATATGTGCCTGACAAACCAACTGCTGTTCACGACTCTGAATCATAAAGAACTCTGTGACCGATTGCTTCCTATATCTAAGAAGCTGGTCCAGGTCACTACACTTAAAGTCTACCCATGCTACACCCGAAATTTTCCTTATGGAATGACTCCCCGAATGAAAATACGTTATTAGATACACATAATTTAACTAACTTTATTATTTTGTCAAGGGCCAGTGGGAAATTGTGAATAGGGTGTTAATTTTTTCCTCAAAAACTGTACAACGTCCTGTAGCTACTGGTATTTTTGTGAATAGGAAATCTACATCAACGCTTAATTTGTCGTAGGTGTATGTGTCACTGAGGAGTTGGTTGTCGAGGTAGAAGTCTTAGTCCATGATTACGATTTTGCCATCTTTGTCGGATCTACATATTGCAACATCTAACTTTTTAGCGAGCAAATTGGTATCATAAATCTACGTGGGACATGGTACTTATTATGAAGGTCAGTTAAAGCATTTATTAATGCCTTTTGAACACATCTCTTCACGGCTGTAATTTTTGTCCGATATGAGTTTATCAAAAGCAACTTTAAAGTCTAGGTTATTTTTACGGTCTGGCATAAGGGCAAAGGATAAGCCTAGATTTAAGACTAAGTGTTGGCTTACAGTAAAGGGGATGTTAGATCAATTTAAAACTTTATCTTGTTGCTCATGATTATTCCAGGCGCTATTGTTTATTAAGTTATCTAACTTACTGAAGAGTGTGTTGGAATGAGTCGCGCTATTATAGCAGCAATGTTGGAAAAAACTAAATCAGATACCTTTACATGTGGCCCGTTGAGAGGAGACGAAAATTAGACTGGGTTCCATATATCACTCTGCGTAGTAAAAAGACGTCGTGTTTCGTGTTTGTAATTCTTTCCTCCAGGAACATCTTGTGTGAGAGTGGGAAAGGGTCCGACTGCAGAGTCCATCTCTCGAATTCGTACATTTTTGGAAGTACTGGCTCCTTGAGACATTCTTCTAAAAAGTGTTTTTGATTTTTCAGTCGGTGTAGTCTAATCAGTTCTTTTTAAAACTTGTGAAAAACGGGCTAACTTTTGGATGTGTGGAAAAACGTAGAAATGGGGTTGAATTCCATAATGGGCCAAAAATGTTGTTACAAAAGAATTCCATCTAATAAAGGAGCCCATAAAGACGACAGACGTCAAGCCCGTTTTTCGCAAGTTTGAGAAAGAACTGATTAGACTATACCAGCTGAAAAATCTGTTGTCGACAGTCTGCAGGATTGAACTCATTGGCAGGAGTCAGCACAATGGTTACAGACAGTCGGTACTTGTTGATCGCACCAGGTCTATTCATGAACTGATATTCGTAAAAGATTGGTCATAACATTCACGCTCAACTTTTTTCAGACTTTACAAAAGCCTCATTAGCAAAGTTATGAGCGTCTACCCCTTGCGGTTCTACTCTCAGGAGGAAATTAGTACACTTCCACTTCCTTGTCTTTGTCTTGCTTGTGTGAGGGTGAACAGATATGTGTGTGAATTGTGATGTATGTTTCTCAGCAATAAGATTCATTTAAACTAAAAATCTTAAATTAAAACAAGGTTCCCCACTCATCCCTTGTCTTTTATATCAATTAAGTTCCTGTACAAGATCACACTTCAATACCGATTTGTACTTTAACCCTGATTCCTATTACGTATTTTAATATTTGAAGTGCATAAATTATTTCTATTTTCTTCGTTGATAATCCTTTTTCTTTCTTGAAGAAGTCTAATTTTAAGATAATCAGATCCTTTTCCCTGCAGCTGCTGCCATTGACGTAAACTCCCAAGTCAGAGACTGCTCTCTTCCTTGAACTATCACTCTACACTAAGTGGCTATACAGCAACCACATCATTAGCACATCATTCACCGCTTCGTAAAATCTACCCGGGAACTCTCTGTGATTTCAGCTGGTGAAGCATCTGGTATTATGATGCATGGGCCTTTCTTTTTAATCAGTATTTTCATGATCAGCAAATGATACTGACTTTTCAAGACTTTGCCTCCTGATATTCTCAACATGTATATTTCTTTTTCCACCTAAACAAACTTTATTCTTTGTATATCAGCTATTTTCCCTTAATTAATATTATAAATTGATAACTTCTCTTTCAAACAAGGCAAATGACCGCACATTACGTGTATGGCGAAAATCAAATCAAACATAAAATATTTATTTCCTTTATCCAATATTCTTTCTCATAATCTACTTGCATCCGTCATTTCATTGCCTTCGTTTTCTATTCTGTTAAAATTCTCTCCAAAGGCAATAGCAAGTCAGTCATTTAATAATTCATCTTGTTTACTGATAATATCATCAGCCTGTTTAACGTAGTATTTTATTTTTAGTCATTCGCAGAATGACTGTCTAATCTACCCTATTCTAATTAATTTTCTTCGATATGTTTTTCTTTTTTATTCTATATTCCCAGTATGTTTTGTGTCAACTGTCGTCTACACCGTCTCTCTCTCTCTCTCTCTCTCTCTCTCTCTCTCTCTCTCTCTCTCTCTCTCTCTCTGTGTGTGTTATTTTATCAGTTACCAGTATACGTTGTATCATATGATAAAAGGATTAGCCTTAGGTACATAAATTTTTATCATTTCTGCGACGTATACTTTCCAACCATGGCGCAATCATTAAAACCGCACCTCTTTAGTTTCCTACTTTTTCATAACATTGCGTGTCATCTCAGTCACAATAAGAGTAAACAGAGAGAGAGAGAGAGAGAGAGAGGATTTAAGCATAAAACACATCAAGTAATTACGTTAAAGGTGAGCAGAGAACTCATTTGCATGGAATTCGGGATTATTAAAGCCTCTTCTCTCATATATTTCCTCCGCTTTCATCTATAAAGCCCGCAAATTTTGGTCTCATTTTTGGATTCCTCTGGGATTTTGATTAATGCCAGCAATCGAAATGCAGAGGACTTTGAGTGTAAATTATTTCCATAACTAATGATCATAGTGTTCGGGTGTTGGATAAAAGTGAAGACTTAGTTGTATTTTACCACATATGTTTAAGTTCAAATTAAATTTTTAAACTGGTTCTATAAGTAAAAACGTGCATGTCTGAAAAAGATTGGTCGATTCTCAACCATGATATGTTACCAAAAAATTTGTCGTCACCATCTTGGCCTTCAGTACTTTGTTTCAACCTAAACTTTGCTTCTTTTTGCTCGCTTAAGTGCTCTTTTTTCGGGCTTGGAAGAAGAGGAACAAATCAAAATAGCCTGCGCGCAGATAAGTCAAGAAGCACACTTAAGGAGAAAGACGCAGCGAAAGTGAACAAAGATAAAAACAGAAAAGATTTAGAGATGTTTGAATAATAATCGGGTACCATATTCAAACGCTCTACTTATTTCATAATTAATGGTTGAAATGGGATTTCGTGAGAATAAACAGAACCTTTGAGGACTGTTGTTTTTTACATTCTTATTTTCTAATACTTCATATTACAAAGTAAGTTTTTATAAAGTCGTTTTAGGGGAAATATTCCTTTCTGGATAAGAATGGCACATCAAGTGTAGTTTAGGAAGCAAAACGCATTTAGTACTTGAAAACTCGAAAAAATAGTAGGTTTATTATTAGATGATGATTTCAGAAGTAAAAATTCTCTTTTCAAGGAACAGTAGTTGTTTAAACTTCTAACCAACAATTTACTTCCGGGTATGAAATAATGCTTCAGCAAAAATAATCACGCACGCAGCCTACATTTTCTGTGGAACATTCCCAAGAACATTTTACTTGTATTGATATCACACCTCATATTCTGGAAACTGTCACTCTTTCCTTACCTGCTGCACTCTATCAGCAAATTATTAAAGCAGTTCTTTATTTATTATTTATCAGATGTCGCGCTCTTTATTTTATTTTTCAATTTATTTGTACTCATTTGTTTTTTTTCACTTCCTGGTTCAGATTTACGTAATTTTTATTATTACTATCTTTGCAGTAGTAATTTAATTTAAAAAAAAAAATTAGAAGAACGTAAAAGAAAAAGAAACTAAATTGATCCAATAAAATTATTCGTGTATTTTTTGTTACACATTTTAATTTTGGAGAGCACTGTACTCGGTGTTCATAGTTTAATTTTGTGCTTTTATTTAATTTCTTCAGTTTAGCATGTATTGTGTCATCCGTTATAGCCATAAATTCTCTCTCTCTCTCTCTCTCTCTCTCTCTCTCTCTCTCTCTCTCTCTCTCTCTCTCATTATTATTATTATGGATAGTTAATTTAATGCAAATGAGGGAATCTTTGACAGACTAATACTGTTATTGATCAATTCTTTTTTAATTCCCTTTAAACGTTTCTTACGTAAACATTATAATTAAAATTTGGAATTCTAAAAATTTATACTGATTTAAATTAATATAATAACCAAGAGTCATTACAATTCTCATATTATCGTTTTAGACGAAGATGATCATCATTAGTACCATGCGTGCCAATAGCAATGACATGAGTAGTGTTATAATACTTTCCTAGATATTCTATTGAAAACGTACTAAAAAAACTTCGCAGAGTGTTTTATTGCAGACAAAAATCAAATTGTATGCATTACCATCTACTAAATGAATGCTTAATCGAATAAAAGGGGTACTTAATAGTGGTGATATATATATATATATATATATATATATATATATATATATGTATGAGAATGGTATGAGAATGTGATATATATATGTATATATATATATATATATATATATATATATATATATATAGATATATATCTATATATATATATATATATATATATATATATATATATATATATATATATATATATAGATCTATAGATATATATAGATATATATTGATATATATATATATATATATATATATATATATATGTATGTATATATATATTATATATATATATATATATATATATATATATATATAATACACGTATAGATATATATATATATATATATATATATATATATATATATATACATATATATATCACATTCTCATACCATTCAGAGGTACTTACGATATAAGCCATATTCGCATGATTTTTTTGCGTTTGCTACGTTTCGGCATAGCCCATTTGGCGCTGCCGTTTCGGCTTGCCGATTCGGCGTCAGAAAACTAATAGCACTATTCGGCGTAGCCGTTTAGGCGTCAGATTGTTTCGACGTCTTTGTTCGATTAATTTTTCTAGAATGCAACACGTTCTTTCTGAAACTTTATTCAGAAAAATAAAACAGTAAAAATGTTTATATTATTAAAAGACTAGTGGAATAATGTAATAAAAAACTTGAATTGGGAAAAAAAAATACAAATTTTATTCACTTAGAGAATAAAGGATCCTATTAAAACCATAATGGGATAATGCGAGTTAAAAACTTGAAAGGAAAATACATTATTTAGAAAAATAAAATTAGTACAGTTTTTTAACCTTAGGAATTAATTTTTCATTTTCGTAATTATGAGCAATACCCCTCAGGATGCAATAGGCTCTGATGACTCAACTTCCATTACTATTTTTTTTATTCTTTCATCGGCATTTCTATATTTCTTATTCTTCCAAATATTAAAATTCTATTACTGCCTCTCCTGTGTCTCCCAATAGGATTTTTTCTTCCATACCAGTTGGGGAACATACAGTGTATAGGACTGGGTATAACTAATGCTCCAAATGAGTTGGGCTAGCTGGTGCGCTTTGTTTAATAATTTTCGTTTCCTAGTAATAAGTTTTCGCATTGCAGGCAAGTCAGGTCCTATGGTTAAAGTTGCTTGAGAGGAGCCAGTTAAACATTCATTTACTACAACAGTTGGTGGCTCCAGCGTTTCAGCACTTCTTTCTTAATATTTGCTTTCAACTTTTCAACTTCTACTTTTGCAGCAGATGGTTCATGGGTATGTTGATTCAACTGGCGAATCACTTTTCCATCCTTCATATGTAATCTTTCTTTACACCGATCTTCTGTTCACATCGCCAGAATTTTTAATTCAGAATCACTCTTGCTCGTTGCATCAAAAATAAAAGGTCAGGTATCCATCGTGAATCACTTTGCTTCTTCCATGTTTTGTTTAAATATCTCCTTCCATTTCGTACAATAGGGCTTAGACGACTGAAAATTCTAAAGCTACAAAAAGTAAATGTAAACAAAAACAAAACAATTGTTAAATTGTTAAACAATTGTTAAATGAGAGCTAATTGCGCTATAAACGACGAAGTATCTATTTGATGGCTAAATGTCGTTTACAGCGACAAAGTAGTCATTTGACGCCTAACAGTCTCTCCGCCGAAAATTTTCTATATGCCAAATCGGCTACGCCGAATCGGCCAACCGAAACAGCGACGCCAAAACGGGCTACGCCAAAAAGTCTCACCCCCCCCCCCCCTTCCCGATTTTTTAGTTCATTATATAATGTTCGAATACAATATTTTTTTGCCGATTAATAATAAATCACCGATGATAAATAAATGACCTGCTTTGAATAAATTCTTGAAGGGCTTTTTTTTCTCTTTAGGATAGACAACCATCCCATATTTATTTTTGTTCTTACTTTCTAAACCATCACTCAACTTTCTTTAGGACTGATTTTATGTGCAGTTAGGAGTCCTCCATTTATTAGGAAAAACCATTATAGTCAATCAAAACCCAGAGGTTATGTCGTCTGACTGGATACTTCCAAGTATTTATAATGTATTAACTACTTTTGTTTCATTGCAGTCGTTGAATCATTTCTAAATTACACAATTTTTCTTCCACCTTGTAAAGAATTATCATTAGATTATTGCATAATAATGGACAGATTCCCCTCTTGTGAAAAAGAGGTAGACAGTGAGACAAGTGATCTCTATGAAAAATATCAAACTGAATATTTAGATACACAAGGTAAATGCTAAAATGCTGGTGAATTAATATATTTTATATATATATATATATATATATATCTATATATATATATATATATATATATATATATATATATATATATATATATATATATTATATTATATAATATATATATATATATATATATATATATATAATATAATATATATATTATATATATATTTATTTATATATATATATATATATATATATATATAATATATATATATATAATATATATACTTCACATTATAACCTCCTGTTACGACCTCTTTGGCTGTAATGCAGGTTCTTTATACTCCAGTAAACACGGGGATCGTAGGCGATAAGAAACTACACAGAGTAAGAGGAATGTGGACACAACACCAGATTAAAATTAACAGTATTTTATATTAAAGTACACTTAAACATTAAATCAGCCTTGTGAGTAAACTTAAACAGTAAATATACAAAATATCAGTAGCAAATAACGGGCTCACAAGGATTTCTAACACTAAAAGCTAACCCTAACAAAGCAAGGAAGAAACAGAATGCCAACGGCACCAATAATCATAACATGGAGCCCAAAAATAAAACCACTATCCTACAACTATTAGACAAGGAAGGAAGACAAAGAAAATAAAGTAAGGAAAGCCTTAAACCTCCAACCTAACCGTGGCGGTACTAAACTTGAAAACTAATCCAATAGACATTCAGAGGGGCTATGAATGCAAAATACCCCTGACTCAATACGACATACGATATACATAATATATACTATATATATATATATATATATATATATATATATATATATATATATATATATATATATATATATATATATATATACATAAGTTATATCACATTACCGTGATTCATATACATATTTCGAGCTACAAATGTCCTTTAATATCTAATTCGTTCTACCTCGGAATTAATATATTTTCATATATGTTTAACCGAAGGGGAATTTATTCAGTGATAATAGAATTGCCAGCCAACGGGTATGAACCATTGACATCTTCAATTCCAGGACTGGCAGTGAAGCCTTAGCCCACCCCGCCACCCCAGGACGATATAAGTTTATGCCGCCTCCCACCTCAAATACCTGCTGCGTTCAGGTATTTTTAGTTTTGGAGACTGCATCAAACCCACCTCGTCCTCAGTAGCGTTGTAGTGCTTTTACCAGCACGTAGCCATTATATAAGTCATATCACATTACCGTGATTCATTTACATATATCGAGCTACAAATGTCCTTTAATATCTAATTCACTCTACCTCGGAATTAATATATTTTCATATATGTTTAACCGAAGGTGAATTTATTCAGCGATAATAGAATTGCCAGCCAACGGGTATGAACCATTGACATCTTCAATTCCAGGACTGGCAGTAAAGCCTTAGCCCACCCCACCACCACAAGAGGATATAAGTTTATTCCGCCTCCCACCTCAAATACCTGCTGTGCTCAGGTATTTTTAGTTTGTTTTGGAGACTGCATCAAACCACCTCGTCCTCAGTCCAGTAGCGTTGTAGTGCTTTTACCAGCACGTAGCCATTATATAAGTCATATCACATTACCGTGATTCATTTACATATATCGAGCTACAAATGTCCTTTAATATCTAATTCACTCTACTCGGAATTAATATATTTTCATATATGTTTAACCGAAGGTGAAATTTATTCAGCGATAATAGAATTGCCAGCCAAAGGGCGGGTATGAACCATTGACATCTTCAATTCCAGACTGGCAGTGAAGCCTTAGCCCACCCCACCACCACAAGAGGATATAAGTTTATTCCGCCTCCCCCCACCTCAAATACCTGCTGTGCTCAGGTATTTTAGTTTGGAGACTGCATCAAACCCACCTCGTCCTGCCAGTCATGGAATTGAAGATGTCGATGGTTCGTGCCCGTCAGCCGGCAATTCTATTATCGCTGAATAAATTCCCCTTCGGTTAAAGAAAACATATATGAAAAATATATTAATTCCGAGGTAGAGCAAATTAGATAATAAACGACATTTGTAGCTTGATATATGCATACGAATCAGGTAATGTGATATGAATTATATAATGCCTACGTGCTGGCAAAGGACGAGGTGGGTTTGATGCAGTCTCCAAAACTAAAAATACCTGAGTGTGGCAGATATTTTAAGGTGGGAGGCGGCATAAACTTATATCGTCTTGCAGTGGCGGGGTGGGCTAAGGCTTCACTGCCAGTCTGGAACTTGAAGATGTGATGGTTCGTGCCCGTCGGCCGGTAATTCTATTATTGCTAAATAAATTCCCCTTCGGTTAAACATATATGAAAATATATTAATTCCGAGATAGAGCGAATTAGATATTAAAGGACATTTGTAGCTCGATATATGTATATAAATCACGGTAATGTGATATGACTTATTTAATGGCTACGTGCGGGCAAAAGCACTACAACGCTACCGAGGACGAGGTGGGTTTGATGCAGTCTCCAAAAACTAAAAATACCTGAGAGCAGCAGGTATTTAAGGTGGGAGGCAGCATAAACTTATATCATCTTGCAGTGGCGGGGTGGGCTAAGGCTTCAATGCCAGTCCTGGAATTGAAGATGTGATGGTTTGCGTCCGTCGGCCGGCCAATTCTATTATTGCTAAAAAATAAATTCCCCTTCAGTTAAACATATATGAAAAAAATATATTTATTTCCGAGGTAGAGCCGAATTAGATATTAAAGGACATTTGTAGCTCGATATATGTATATGAATCACGATAATGGGATATAATTATATAAATTGCTACGTGCGGGCAAAAGCACTACAACGCTACCGAGGACGAGGTGGGTTTGATGCAGTCTCCAAAACTAAAATACCTGAGAGCAGCAGGTATTTGAGGTGAAGGCGGCATAAACTTATATCGTCTTGCGGTGGCGGGGTGGGCTAAGGCTTCACTGCCAGTCCTGGAACTGAAGATGTCGATGGTTCGTGCCTGTCGGCCAGCAATTCTATTATCGCTGAATAAATTCACCTTCGGTTAAACATATATGAAAATATATTAATTCCGAGGTAGAGCGAATTAAATATTAAAGGACATTTGTAGCTCGATAAATATATATTTATATATATATATATATCATATATATATATATATATATATATATATATAGATATATATATATATATATATATATATATATATGTATATATATATATTAAATATATATGTATATATATACATATATATATATATATATATATTATATATATATATATATATATATATATATATATATATATGTATAATATATAATATATATATATATATATATATATATATATATATATATATATATATATATATATATATAGATATATATATATATATATATATATATATATATATATATTATATATATATATACTATATATATATATATATATATATATATATATATATATATATATATATTATATATATATATATATATATATATATATATATATATATATATATATATATACTATATATACATATATATATATATATATATATATATATATAATATATATATATATATATATATATATATATATATATATATGATATATATATAGTATATATAGTATGTATACATATATATATATATATATATATATATATATATATATATATATATATATATATATATATATATATATATAATATATATATATATATATATATATATATATATATATATATATATATATATATATATATATATCTAATAAAAGGAGCCCATAAAAACACCAAAATGTAGAGAGAAAAGTACTATATTTCAGAGACTGCTGTCTCTCTCTTCAGGTATATGAATGAGAAAAGTTTACAGAAAAGGTGGTATTTATACCAAGAGATTCGTCCACAAGTAAGCCAATTTAGGTCACCCCCGCTGATAATCTTCCCTTTCTAATCTTTCTTAAGCGTTGGTTGAATGAACACTGCGTCGACGATGTCTGATGTCCAATTCCCTTTTGAGATGTTCATTACCTGCTTCTCTTTTATTAAGGCCGATTCCATCATTTGACTCTTGTACCGGCAGTTGCTGCTATTAAATTACACGTGACATATTCCAGTTTATTCTATGGTTATGTTCATTTATATGATTGAAAATAGCCGAGTTCTGTTGTCCATACCTAACTGACCGTTTGTGTTGTATTAATCTCTGGGGAAGTGATTTACCTGTAAATCCGATGTAAGATTGGTCACAGTCCTGGCATGGGATCTCATATACCCCAGAGTCTTTGGGCGATGTCTTTTGTTGGACGTTAATCAGGGATTGGCTAAGGTATTTGGGTAGGTAAATGCAAAAGGGTTGGGATTTCCCAAGGGTGTGAGTTACTCTCTTAATCGTCTCCAGGTGGGGAATTTTTATTTTATTGTTGGTGTGTCTCTGGTCTTGTCTTTAGGGGGTCGGTAGAAAATTACGTTTGCTTTTTGAATTGCTTTCTCAATTATATGGTCAGGATACTTTAAAGATG
>NC_061099.1:55374150-55386650 GCF_015104395.2 Macrobrachium nipponense | reverse complement strand
TACTTTAGTAGCTCCTTGACGATGTCTGAATAAAGACGAAAGCGCTTGGATTCCTGACTATCATTTCCCGTGGTATTCGCTTATTTATGAAGTCACGTGCATCTACTGTGATTTTTTAAGCATATATATATGTATGTATATATATATATATATATATATATATATATATATATATATATATATATATATATATATATATATAAATATAAATAGTACACAAATCCTCATGTTGCAATGAAACAGACAGGAGTCATGGAGGTCGCTTCAACCTCCCAACAGCCTATACAGGGGTGAGCTCACAAAAAAAAACAAAATTGCTCAGGTAGACACAAGGGTTGAGTTCTATTCCGAAGGACAACACAGGATATCTCCTCTTACCTGGCAATTGCCTCCCTACGTGCCTCATCACAAGCCCGTAGCTCTCTAAGACAAGACGCTGGAGACTGACGAAATTGGACTGGTTGGGGTAACGCCTCCTACATGTCGGGAAATAGCGACGACCATGTCTTTCGCTAAATCCTCGGGCAGGAAACAGGAGTACAGGTGTCGCACATGACTATAGCCTGCGATATCACAGCCGTGATCAAACTCCAAAATGTACGTACGCCGTAGATGGCTCGGTGTGATGGTAATTGCTTCCTAGCAAAGAAAGATAAAGGAAAGCAGAACGCATTTTCGAGAAGTTCAGCAGTAATTCGAGGCGTAAGGCGATGGCGTTCGCGGCCGTGTTGGAGGCGCCTGTTCTTGCGCCTGTTCTGGAATCGTCGGGCGTTTTGTGGAGCGCAACACGCGCCAATGTTTCGGGAGAAACACCGCGATTTCTGATGCAATACCTCGTCTAGATTCATCTAGGAAATTCTGGAATTCTCGCGCGTCTGTGTCACTCGCTGTAGGCTCCGCCCCCAGAGTGCCGTATAAATACGACGGACGAAGCAGAGATCGAGAGAGAGAGAGATCGTAGAAGAGAGACACCAGTTAGTCAAAGAGAGATATCCTCAGTAAGAGCCACTGGTCAGAATATCAGTGAGAAATCAGCAGCAGCAGAGATTATCCGTGAGAGATAAGAGAGAAAGGGACCGACGAAGGATCAGAAAAAAAGTTGCTCGAGAGTTGGTTGGATACTGGTCTAGTCGTCTTCAGGAGTGGACGAATTATCTCGTGTTATCTCGACGTCGAGCAGACTTCAGAGAAAGAAAGGTCCTGCTACAGGTTTTGGGGAGTTCCTGGCTTACAAGTAGACTATTTTCTGCAATACGGAGTCAAGACGACATCTGCAATCATCATTTTTCTTTTGAGAAGCCATTGCTTCGAATTACCAACTTGACTAGCAAGTATTTGAATTGCCCCACCGTTCCCCCAGTTCATGCAGTGTAAGATTCTATCTTTTTATGTAAATAGGAGATATCATTCTGCATTTACCTATGTTAGTAAGCTTGTAAATAAACCTTTGTTGTGTTACTGTTTCTTTCTAGATTCAAATCCCCAGTTTCAACTGTTGGTGTTGAAATATTTTTTTTTTATTTTATTTCATATCGAACCTGAAGCGGACCTCTCTCAGAGGCCGAAACATTTGTGGCGACCTTGCTTAGGCTATCAACACTTTACCAGTTTGAAACAGGGAGGATATAGAAAGAATCAGAATGAGTGAGATGGTGAAAGAGTTTATTGAGTCAGGCAAGCTCCTAGGTCTAGAGGGGAATGATCTCCATGAGTATGTTGAAAGGAAAGACAGGGAAAAGTATGAGAGAGATGAAAGAGCGGCTGAGAGAGAGGAGAGAGCAGCTGAGAGAGAGGAAAGAGCAGCTGAGAGAGAAATGCAGCAACAAGAAAGAGAGAAAGAACGTATGCATGAGTTGGAAACTGCTCGGGTAAGGGAAAGTACTCGTAACAGTCGGTCAGGCGAGTACGAAAACGAAACTGATACGTTAGGTATGAGTGCAGTGTTAAAATTAGTACCAAAGTTTGATGAGGAAAATGTTACGACATATTTCATGTGTTTTGAGAAGTTAATGGAACGAGTAGGTTCTCCTAGAGAAATGTGGACTTTATATTTGCAGTCAGTTTTGAGTGGTAGGGCGCTTACTGTGTAGAGTTGCAGTGTTAAGGAGGACTGTGGATAATTACGATTATCGTGACAAGAAAATGTTCTTAGCGCGTTATTAGGCTAGTACCGGAGGCATACCGTAAGAAATTTAGAAATTTGAGAAAGGATGAAAATATTACGTATGTAGAATACGGTAAGAAGTTAGATAGGCTGTTTTTTTATTGGTTAACTTCTGCTAAGGTTGAGGATTTTGACGGTTTGAAGAACTTAGTGTTGTTAGAAAACTTCAAAGATAACGTATCTCCTGAGATTAAACTTTATATAGAGGATAGGCGAGAAGTATCGTTTGCAGGAGCAACCAGGCTACCTGACGAATATAGTCTAACTCATAATTTGAGTGTTAGTAAGAAACGAAATGATCCTTCGTCTGGTAGAGTACAAAGCAGTAAAGGTTTCAGTCCTAGTAATAGCAATGCGAGTAAAAGTGACTATTCCTGTTAAACATGCGGAAAACCTGGTCATACGTCTAAGGTTTGTAAGAGTAAAGTGGCATCTAGTGGCTCAGAATTAACTTGTTTCCGATGTAATGGGAAAGGGCATTTAGCGAGAAATTGTGCAGTAGAAAGGAAGGACGGTAAGAAACCAGTATCTCTAGTTAACCTTTCGTCAAGTAGGAATGATGTGATGAGAGAAACTAGGAAAATTTTTGTGTGAATTTCTGTCGGAAGGCGTAGTTTCCTCTCTTGGAGGAGTAGATTCGAGAGAAGTAGTCTTGCTTCGAGACACAGGCGCTGTTGTCTCACTGATCAGAAGTGAGTGTGTGCCGAACAGGGCAGAAATCAATATGGAAGAGAAAGTCATGTTAGGTGGATTTCCTAACACTTGTGTTCTTTGTCCTTTGTTGAAGTTGAATTTAGAAAGTCAGGTAGTGTCAGGAGAAGTAAAACTTGCATTTGTGGACAGTTTGCCCGTAGAAGGCGTTGACATTATTATTCAGTAATGACTTAGCTTTATCCAAGAATGTGAATCCTGTTGTGAGGAATATTCCAGTGCCTGAAATGGTAGTAACTAGGTCGGGTTTAGATAAGGACGTAGACTACGGTCATAATTTGTTCGTGGATTCGAACGAGAGTGAGTTCGTGGATTCGAACGAGTGTGATAGAGGTAGCGAGGTTGATCTTGGCATGAGTGTGGCTGAGAGACCTAACTCTATCGTTGACAGTGATAGCCAAAGGGAAGGCGTAGCTGTCGAGAGTAACATTGTAAATGTACCTGTATCTAGTCCTAGTTACGGTGATGAATTAGGCTCTAACGTTTTGGATAAGGATGAGCTAGTCAAGTTGCAGAGAGAGGATGAGACACTAATCCGAATTTTTGAATGTGAGCTGGATGATGATCTCGATGATGTGTGTAAGGAAACTTTTTGTTTAAAGGACGAAGTTTTGTGTCGTTATGTTAGACCGAAGTCAGGTAATAAAGGGGAAATTACCGAACAATTAGTAGTTCCTAGGAAGCTTCGTGAACTAGTTTTGAAGTTAGCACACGATGAACAAGGACATTTAGGAGTAAATAAAATTTTCAAGTGTATTAGTAGGGCATACTTTTGGCCTAAGATGAAAAATTATGTATGTTTTAAGAGGTATGCTTTAAGCTGTCATGAATATCAAATTGCCGGGAAACCGAATCAAGTAATTACCAGAGTTCCGTTGTGTAATATTCCTTCAGTAGGCGAATCTTTTGAGAATGTATTTATAAATATGTTTGGACCTTTGCCTAGAAGTAAGGCTAGAGATGATTGCATAACTAATCTTGAGTATTATAAAAACAATCTAAGAGATGTTTGGCAGCTAGCGGAGGAGAACGGAAGCGCTTGGCACTTAGCAAAAGAAAACCCGAACGGAAGTCAAGGGGGAACTGAAGGAAACCATGATCTTAGAGCAAACAAGAGAAGTTTGTGTGTAAGAGATAAAGTTTTAGTACTAGTCCGGAAAGAAGGTTCCTCTTTATCTCATAATTTTGAAGGTCCTTTTTCAGATTTAGAGAAGAGGGAAAATATACATTATAGAATTAATGTGGGTAAGAGTAGAGCAAAGGCAATGAATGTAAATTTGCTTCAGAATTATAAACAACGCCCCATGCCGTGGCCTCCGCCCGTGTAACAGTGTTACTGAGTGAGATTAGTTTTGAGAAAAACACAAGAGGTGTTTTAGTATTTATAAGTTTTAATCAGAGTTCAGAAAACGGAAAAAGTAAGAGAGAAGGATAATGTTATAGCTAGTAGCCTCTAGAGATTTTTCTCAGAATGAGTAGCCTAATGACCGTTTTCTGTTTTGGCACGAGTGGTTGAGTGAATGAAAAAGTATGGAAGCTTTATGCAAAATTGTTTCCCCGCTTTTAATTCTTGCTTCTCTTTAGAATAAAATAAAATCAGTTGATTTCATTTTTTTTCTCTTTTGGGGGGGCGTGTGATGGTAATTGTTTCCTAGCAAAGAAAGATAAAGGAAAGCAGAACGCATTTTCGAGAAGTTCGGCAGTAAGGAGGCATGTTGGAGGCGCCTGTTCTTGCGGCTGTTCTGGAATCGTCGGGCATTTTGTGGAGCGCAACACGCGCCAATGTGTCAGGAGAAACACCGCGATTTCTGATGCAATACCTCGTCTAGATTCATCTAGGAAATTCTGGAATTCTCGCGAGTCTGTGTCGCTCGCCGTAGGCTCCGCCCCCAGAGTGCCGTATAAATACGACGGACGAAGCAGAGATCGAGAGAGAGAGATCGTGGAAGAGAGACACCAGTTAGTCACAGAGAGATATCCTCAGTAAGAGCCACTGGTCAGAATATCAGTGAGAAATCAGCAGCAGCAGAGATTATCCGTGAGAGATAAGAGAGAAAGGGACCGACGAAGGATCAGAAAAAAAGTTGCTCGAGAGTTGGTTGGATACTGGTCTAGTCGTCTTCAGGAGTGGACGAATTATCTCGTGTTATCTCGACGTCGAGCAGACTTCAGAGAAAGAAAGGTCCTGCTACAGGTTTTGGGGAGTTCCTGCCTTACAAGTAGACTATTTTCTGCAATACGGAGTCAAGACGACATCTACAATCATCGTTTTCCTTTTGAGAAGCCATCGCTTCGAATTACTAAATTGACTAGTAAGTATTTGAATTGCCTCACCGTTCCCCCAGTTCATGCAGTGTAAGATTCTATCTTTTTATGTAAATAGGAGATACCATTCTGCATTTACCCATGTTAGTAAGCTTGTAAATAAACCTTTGTTGTGTTAGTGTTTCTTTCTATATTCGTATCCCCAGTTTCAACTGTTGGTGTTGAAATATTTTTTTTTTATTTTATTTCATATTGAACCTGAAGCGGACCTCTCTCAGAGGCCGTAACACTCGGCGATCGCTAATTTCCCTCTCTCTGTGACGTCACTGGAGCACATTCGAACTGGGGGGGGCCGATGACCTTTTGTCCACTCCATCAGTTAGTTGCATTGTTGCAGTTCACGATTATGGGTGTGTGTTCCATATTTGGGTGCACTGATAGTTCCAGACAGAAAGGGATTTGTTTTCACAGGTTCCCTAAAGACCCCGAGGTGTCCAAATTATGGATTAATGCATGTAAAAGAAGTGATAGCATTAATGTTAAGGATGCCAGGATTTGTTCTGTCTATTTCCGGACAGAAGATTACGAAAGAAATCTTCAACATGAACTGCTACCACAACTTTACCAGAGGAGTTATCACAGATTAAGGAAAACCGCAGTTCCCTCTTTAAATTTACCTGTTAAGGACGTAAAGTCAGATATAGTTTAACAATTTGTTTACAATCTCATTAGTGCAATTTTCAGTGACATCTTCGGTTGATAAGTAGCCTAAATTTTTTTAAATGAAGTTCAAAATTAGAATAGGCATATCCTATGCAAGGAATGAAGAAATTATCGGATTAAGGCTATCCTTTTTTTTTTTTTTTTCTTTTATACTTTCTTTTTAGGAATGTAAAGTTGTTCGAACAGGTGATTAGGCCTATGCGTAGTGACCTACTTCTGAGTAGTCTTCCTGTGCAGACAATAATTAGGACTAGATCTTTTATTTCTTAAGAACCCCACTAAGGGATATCGTAAATCAGAGTATAGACTGAGTTCAAGTGTAGACTTAGGAATTTCTTGTTAGGTAAGAACAACATTTTAAGCAATCACGGTCATAATGTCGCTCCCAATGATGATAACATGCCATGAATGAGCAATACTAGTGTTATGAACTTATGGAACCAGGTAAGTCTTGTGTTTCCAAACCCTTGAAAAAAGTGACTCCAGTCATGTAGACTTAAACTCTGAATTATGTATCTCTGCTCATCTCTTGATGAGAATTCCTTAGGTAGGTCTACTTAATGAGCTGGAGGAAGAGGATTTTGTAGATCTTAGAGTAGAGTCTGAAAATGGTATAGAAATTGAAGCCTTGAATTATCTGGGAGGTTATATAGCTCATAAGTGCAGAAATAAATATCCTTCTTTAGGATTCCCTGATAATGAAGGCCTAAACAACGACTGGATCTCCAAAATGAGGAGGAAAGTGTTGTTTAGGCACAGTCCTCAATTTGTCAATAATTGAAAGTAAGTGGAATAACTCTTTAAATCTTTTCATGGGGAACAGATGAAACCAGGCGTTGATGGGATTACGAAATTAGTTAATATTTTCAGGGAATTAAACATTGATGTTCCAGAGGAAGTAATGAAGTTCTTTATTAGGTGCAGAATACATTTTTGGGTGAAGATATTAAATGCTGAAAGAGAGTCAGAATTTCTTTAAAAAGGTGTAAACAAAAAAATCTTCAGTAATTTTTTGTAAATAAAAGAACAATACGCTAATTCAATATAAGTCTATTAAGTTTTTTTTTATATGTGCATTCACCCTCGTTACATTCGTTATTTGTATTCCAACAAGATTATATTCTGTATGGTAAGGTCTTACATATTTTTATATAACTGTGTTTTAAGTGATAGAGAGAGAGAGAGAGAGAGAGAGTATTTTCCTGTATGGAAATTGTGAACACCAACATAGCAACAGATTACTGTGACGTCACAGTGCGGGAACCGAGCGACCGACGATCTCACCTTATGTTATTCCATCTTGGGCACATCTACGGCAAATCACTTCCAAGGGAAGGTCCGTCGAAGTAATCTTCCAAGGGGCTTAAGAACAATGTCCAAAAGATTTCCAATAAAAGAGCGCACATCTAAGAGCGTGATCAGGCCCGATCGAACTCCCTTAGGCCGGCCTAAACTCACTGCACTATTGATCCACCACAACTCGAAAACAAAACAAAAACAATCGTTAACACGATAGTTAGGTAGTTTGCAACAAGAAGAGGAATCACAGAACAAAACAACTGAACTTCACGTTAACGTAGAAAAGTACAGCTGATGAACTGAATATAAAAGAAAAATACTTAAAACTAAGGAAATCAAGGCTGATTTAAGGAAACTTTTTTTTTATATAAAAAAGAAAATCAATAAATTAAGTTAATTTGACACCTTCCTCCCCCTCAAAAAAAAATATTCAAATAGAATACATTTTTTCCTACCACACAATCACATAACATACTAGAAAATAATCATATAGACAACTTAATCTAAAGCATCCTGCTAAGGAAAAACAGGTGAAACAAAACTCAGAACAACACTATAGTAAAACAGACTTAACTCAAACCCGAATCCAAACGTTATTTTAAACAAGATCAAAAGTTAACTAGGCTGATTAATTTGACACCTACACATGACAAGAGCCTGCCTACCAAATGTCATAAAATTTACGAAGTGGGAGAAGGGTTTTCTATGTATTTTACGTAAACAGCTTTTACGTTCTCTCTCTCTCTCTCTCTCTCTCTCTTTGCCAGGGTTGCCAGGCCAGCCGATTTCCGGCTAGATCTAGCCGATTTTGGCAGAATCTAGCCGGAAAATATTTCATCTAGCCGATAGCCGGAAATATCAGCCGATTTTCCCAGCTGCCTAGCCATTTTTTAGCCGATTTTTAGATTTATTGCTATTATTATTATCATTGCTAGTTTCGAAGAATAAACCAAAGTAAATATTCCAAAAGTTGGCAGTTATTGTGGCTTTTAACCATATAAGGATATATATTGTCTCCCAGCATTGTGGGAGAGGCTAGATATGTGGCTGCGATACCAGAATCGATCATTTTGTCTCATTGAAACGATACTGTATTTAACCATTTATAGGTATATGATTCGCAAGCATAGCAGAATATACAGTGAATCTCAAATTACTGTATATTAAGTAAAGATGTATAACATATATTAGCATAATCATTATAAACTTTATTCTAACAGAATAAATAACACTGTAGGCTACTATAAATGGGCGGAGGAAATTGGTCTGTATAAACTTGTGATTTGACGTTCAATTCATGTATGGGTTAGGGAAAGGAGGAAAATTCTTTTTGTATGTTTGATATTTATGAATAAAAACTATTAATGGATATGCAGGTTAACCTTTGTTGCAAATGAAAGGGTTTTCAGTCAAATGAACCTGATTAAAAACAAATTGAGAAATAAAATGAAAACAGACACTACAAATGCATTACTACATATACGTTATGGTTTAAACCGTATGTCAGAAACTTGAGTGTCATATAATTTTCCAAATGAAGTGTTTGATTTAATTCCTTCAAATGATAAGTATCGAAGTTCACAAAAAAGCACAATTGATCAACCTGGACCATCAAGTACCGTCACCGACGAAGCAGATATTGAGGATGATGATGATGATCTAAACATTATATTGCAAACTATGTAAATATAACAAGTGTGAGTAATTATGATACACTGAATATTTTTTTCTATTGTAGGGATTCAATTTGTTAATTACCATTTATTGAACAAATAAATATTTTCTTTAGATTAGTTTCAATTAAACTGAACATGTCACTTTTAGTGCCTTTGTTTACTTTCTGAGCTCAAATTGAGAGGATATATATATGTATATATATATATATATATATATATATATATATATATATATATATATATATATATATATATATATATATCCTCTCAATTTGAGTCAGAAAGTAAACAAAGGCACTAAAAGTGACATGTTCAGTTTAATTGAAACTAATCTAAAGAAGTAAATATATATATATATATATATATATATATATATATATATATATATATATATATATATATATTTACTTTTATTAGCATGGAAAATTATTTCATTGAAACATATCTTTGATTTAAACAATTAAACAACATTTTTCTCCATACTTTTCTAAATCAGAAATGCTTATTTACTTTTGAAACTTTGTCAGAATAAAAAAAAAAATGTAGTTTATAATGATTTAAATGAAAAGCATTGATTTTGTAAAAATTATGAAGAAAATAACCTTACAATAAAGAAAAAAAAAATTAGCCGTTTTTTTTAGCCATTTTCTGTTAAGTCTAGCCGGAATTTAGCCGATTTTAGAGCTTGAGTTAGCCGATTTCGGCGAAAGGCATCTGGCAACACTGCTCTTTGCGTTTGCGTGAGTGTGTATATGAAGAAGAATAGAGAAACACCTGCAACAGTGCCGCTCTCAGCTATTCCACTTTTTCCTGCATTTGCACAGACTGTGAATTATTTTGATGAAGTGTGTGGCTGTTTGAAGTAATTGTGATTGAAGTGACAGTTTTATAGGGACTTTAAATGGTGTAACTTATATATTTTAAAGGAATATTAACATTCTCCCAGACCCCGCGAAATTTTTCCCCTGGTTGCCATGGTAACAGCTTTTGTTTATACAACGTTTTCTATTATTTGAGTGGCAATACAAGGGAATACTTAACAAGATGCGTAACTTGGACGCTATTGAAGTTAGGGCTGGTCCCAAACTCAAATAAACAAGCTGACAAACGCACAACTGAAGGAGGCACTATGGACAGTCCTTAATGCACACAATAATGAGGAGCCCTCAAACGCAATATTGCTGCAGGAAATAAGGAATCTGATGAGAGAAATAGAGCAAATGAAACAAATAAGAAACGAAGTGGCAAAATTATCATCAGAGTTAAAACAAGCTTTTAGTATTATAAACCAACAACAGATGTTCCTGGAATCACTAGATATAAGGGATCGCCTAAGAAAAATCATCATTATTGGAGTCTCGGGAGTAGCAGACAACTTAAGAAGGGATGATCAGTCAAAAGTGAGGAGAATTCTAGATGAAGCGGGATGCGATGAAGCCTTTGACCCAGTGGATTGGGAAACTAAAAGGCTTGGTCCAGAGAATGATAGGAGGAAGAGACCAATATTGGTCGTTGTCGGCGACCAGAGACAAAGGAATAATATCTAGGATAAGGCCAAAAACCTGAAGGGAAAACCTGAATCATTGTCGTCTATCTACGTCAAAAAGGACGTTCACCAAGTAGTGAGAAAGGGACTAGGAAGACTGAGGAAGCGTGAGACAAAAAAGAGCGGCCTGAAAACCAGGGAACAAACATTCTCTAGGACTAGCAACAATGTGTCTTGTTGCGTGATGACGTACTTGTGATTGATAGATAGATATGCACCGTCATATTTTTAGGAAGCGCACAAAACAGCGGTTGCCCCAATGAACTAAATATGTGTTGGTGTTATATTGCAGAGGTAAAGATGAGTTGAATAATCAAGAAATGTTATATTTTATTCTTGATTTTCACATTGTCTGGCTTTTAGAGATGAAAACAACTGCTAAAATAAATGCACCAGGTTTTAATACGTACCAAAACCCGTCCATGTATTGTGGGAAAAGAGGTGGAGTGACAATGCTGGTAAAATATTCATTATGAAATTTCATTAAATTTATGAATATGAATGCAGAAGGCCAAATTTGGGTTGAGTTATCATGCTATCCTGGTTTTATGTTTGGGGTTATTTATATATACCACCAAGTGATTCGCCTCATTTTGTGCCAACATGTTTTGTTAACCTCGGAGCTGTTATGGATGATTATGAAAATGTAGTGGCATTGGGGGATTTTAATTCCCGTGTAGGCAACCTCCATCTTTGTAACGAGAGCTTTGAACCACATACGTACAATGGGGTGATTGGTTTGAATGTGAATGGTAGTGTTAGGCTATTGTTCAATATGTGCCAGTAATAATATGGTAATTGGTAACCACCTTGTTTACGAAGAACACTTTTGGAGCGGCTTAACCTTCAGAAGAGGGTCCGACTGGTTATCGGAAATTGACTTGTGTATTGTTTCACAAAAATTGCTTCACCACTTGAAGTCTGTAAAAATAAACCAAAACATTTTAATTTCTGAGTTTGATAATAAATTTTTGTATTTAAAATTTTTATAAGTGTTTTCTTTTTCACCAGTATACATACATATATTTGTGATTAGGTAGAAACATAGAGTGGTAATTGAGCTGTTTTCCTTTAATTTACTTCAGGTGAGTTAAAACCAGGGAAGTACTTAGACTTCTGATATCAGGGAAATACTTAGACTTTTAAAGTTGTTGATGGAGTGATTCGCTTCGATTAATTTAATTACTTACAAGACTACCTCAGACCTGTTTTGATGAACTTAGTCTGATTTTCTGCAATACTGGTAAGTTGTTCAAGGGATCGTTGTTGCCTTTATAGTATTCAGTCGTTTAGTACCTGTGATGAAGGTTCAGGTGTCTGGCTGTTGTGAGGTAACAATTAATGATTGGTAAGTGTAAGAACCAGATACTTTGCACTTCGTCACGATATATATATATAATATATATATATATATATATATATATATATATATATCGTGAATACTATAAAGGCAACATCGATCCCTTAAACAACTTACCAGTATTGCAGAATATATATATATAAAATATATAAGAATATATATATATATATATATATATATATATTTATGATATATATATATATATAGGTATATCTGTATGTATAAGGATATATCTCTATATATATCCTATATATATCTCTATCTCTATTCTATATATATATCTTATATCTATATACTCTATCTATATATATATCTATAATATATAATCTCTTATCTGTCATCTCTCTAGTATTATAGATATATATATATATATCTAATCTCCTTATATATATATATCTTAGCTCTATCCATACATATATATACTCTCTTCTATCTCTATCTATATATATATAATATATAGATATATCTAGTATATATATATATAATATCAAAATATACATATATATATATACACATATATACACACGTATGTATATATATATATATATATATTATATATATATATATATATATATTTTGTTAAGGAATTGGCAGGGGTGCATACTGGGACTTGAAGTAATACTATCCTAATAATAATCCGCTCATAACCAGGTAACATGTAAAATCAAGCAATAAATGGTATGTTGCCAAGTGAAAGTGAATTTCTGAATATTAATTTGTTATTTTCAATCCCAGCATGAAACGAATTACGAACGG
>NC_061099.1:55364248-55371748 GCF_015104395.2 Macrobrachium nipponense | reverse complement strand
ATTCCTTAACAATATATATATATATATATATATATATATATATATATATATACATATATATATATATATATATATATATATATATATATATATATATATATATATATATATATATATATACATACGTGTATATATGTGATATATATATATATATATATATATATATATATATATATATATATATATATATATATATATATATACATACGTGTGTATATATGTGTATATATATATATATATATATATATATATATATATATGTAAGTGTTTACATAATAAAATATGGAATGTTAGTCCATATATTAAAGTCTAAAACTAAAGAGGTCAACCAGATTGCTTGCAGGAATGTGATCAGACTAGAGACGCTAAAGATGACGTATACAATAAGTATGTAAGCTAAGATAACATGCCGTCACCTGTAGTCATTCAATTGTTTATAAACATTAGTCCAAGCTCCCTGCTTGAGACAACTACCCCGACCTATTATTCAAACGGCCTACGTGATCTGTAGCGTGTCTCATTCGATTGTGTGTTCGTATGAAACTATGTCATTGTATGTATGTTCATATGTTTTCGAACTACTGTCTGTTCCTTCATAACTTGTAACAGAGATGGTAGACAGGCAGAACAGAGTTAGCTATCGTCATTAGAAGACCTGTACCTCTTTACCTAAGCTTTATCATGTAGAGGAATAGGATTAGCCATCATCATTGGCAGAATCGATCAAGCTATCGTCATAGAAGACTTGTAGATCATCCCTGATCTTCATCATGTAAAACTTCAGAAAATTATACTATTTTTATACCTTGTGTTTTCTACAAGAACCTCACCGAACCATGAGTTTAATACATCGTCGTAAAGATAATACCGACTTCGTAAGTGATCTACACAAAACCCCAGACACTCCATTGAAGAGGAAGTGCAATACCAACCGACTTAGCGTATAGATTATCGCTAGTCTAACATTACCTCATAGGGCGCCTTATCATACAAGGCACAGTCCTAATATTGGTGGCCAGCGGACCAGAAGAACTCTACAACGTCCTACGAAGAAAAAACAGAATAATAAATCATGAAGTCAACGACGACGAAAGCAGCAGATTCTTCAAGCAACCTAGTATCATCATTAGTGAGCGACTTCAGAAAAGAAAACAACAAGATTCGTCAAGCAACTTAGTATCATCGTTAGTGAATAACTTCAAGAAACAAAACCGACGTGTCCTTTCCTACGGCAACGGAAGCTTCGTCTCTCATTAGAATCATTCAAGAAAACATCGTTAGTGAGCGTTTCGGCACTGCAAGAAACAACCGAACGCGTTCTGCAGCATCGGATTTTCAAGGGCTCGAATCATCGAAACAACGCGCACGGGGGAAACTGAAGCCAAACCAGGTCGTCCACTAAATTGAGAAGGAGGACCAAGGCCGTGTGTCGTTATCGGAACACCGTGACTTCCCACAAAAGCAAGCTAAGTACAATTTTTTATTCATTTGGAGTAACTTTGAGTGTTTCCTTTGCAGGTCGAATTTCGTTATTCCTGTGGCTGAAGTTACGAGACATTCTTAATCTTACTTTTTTACAGAAATTACTATATATCATTGAGATTTCGCTACTGCGAGTTTTTATCTTTGAGTGTCTGTTTCCAGAAGTTCTACTGAAATATCATAATCATATACTATGTTAACTTTATCATTTTGGGTGATTATTAATCCCTTACGTAACAAATCATATTAAACAGTGAATATGCGTTTACGCAGTGGACGTCTGTATTTATACAGATGCATGGATAGGGTCGTTAAGCACCGTAGTGATTAGAAAACACACAAAAACAAGTGGAACACCCGTACAAATCTATATAAATTAGAGGTAACACTATTTCGGGTCATGACAATAATGCTCCTTTGCAAGTCCCGATCGCAGTTTTTAGCCTGAGTTTTTGAGTTATATAAAATATCGAACCTCAATGACTCAACTTAACTTTAAAAATACGGCTGGATTGCAAGGAAAACATGTCTGTAAAAAACTTTCATCAGGCTAAAATGCGCTGACCAGGATCCCTCACTATTTCAAATTTTAGCAAAGAATGAAGTACAAACAGTTAATATTGAATACAGTAGAGATAACTTGTCTTATTAGTAATCGCTCAGTTCCTAATAGTTCGTCATTCATTGCTTTATACGTAACCAGCAACATAATGCTAAAACACACAATACGTTGCCGATGGTAATAAAGAGAAGGATCCTAATTATTACAAAAAGAAATAGAAACAGTAGCCTTTCAGAATCAAACAAGCAAACTCGGTTACTGTGTCACCTAGTCAAGCGGTCAAGGTTAGTCAAAAAAAACTGCCGAAGTGTTCAAAGCATAGCAAATTCCACACAATAAGCGACTCTAGCAAGAGTGGGGAAAGCGATGTTGGTTCATACCAATATCTTTTTGAATTAAAAAGGATTTTTCCTATGAAACACACGACCGTATAAGTAATCAGAGCAGGTTTTCGTTTAATTTTAATACATTAAGTTATAATAAATACTGGTGGATTAAGCCCGACTGTACGCGCAGTAAAAATTAGAATATCTTGTTTATTCCTTTAGTACACGTATTATCCTGTATTTACGGACTCACCGTCTGTTGTTCGAACTTCCCTAATGAGAAGTCCGGATAAGCGAGCGCTTACAGATACCTCTATAGTTATAAAAAACATTGATCTGTATCTAGTGTAATTGTAAGATTCATCTAGGGGTATACAAAATATTATCTTACATCCTGCAAAATAAGGCGTGTTTATCAAAGGGAAATCCTATAAACCTTCAAACATATTAAAATCCGTTTGAACAAAAAAGAGACAATTAATCAAATAATAACTTATATAAAGGAACTATACATTTGTCTCATAAATCGTAACATTGTTCAAATGACCCAACAGAATTCTCCCACAACCGCAGTCGCAATTTGCACGCAAAATCTCGAGAAGCATGCACCCTCGAATGTCTTAGTGCGTGTAAAAAGACTTTGCTGGGAAATGAAATTTTAATCCTTCCCGACACTCTGAAATATAACGATTTCCGCGAACAAAGCCCTAAAAGTATACATATCGTGGATACAGAAGTTATAAATATCGCATTTTTTATTGTCGCTAATTTTTAATCACGCCCAACCAGTCGTGGATGAATCTCTCTGATAATCTATCTAAAGTAATATCCGTAAAGTCATTCAAGCAGAGGTGATTCAGCAGAAATTTTTTTTTATCTTTCACCTGAATACCAGGAAGTTTCTCCACTAGCGAGTGATCTCTGGGAGAAAAACGGATGTCATTGAAAACAAAATACGGTCTAAGGACAAACATAAAGCTATATACGTACCTTCGTGTAGAACCCCAATGAAATTTCAAAATAGAAATAAATGACGAAGTTGAAAAATGTTAGTAATAGGAGTCATTAGGAAATCAAATAGCCCATATAATTTTTCCCTCAGACGTCATGCCATAAAAGATCGGACTTGGCGTATCTGCGTAGATTCTGTCGCTTAAACAAGGAAACGACTCCCGATAGTTTCCAGTGCCATGTACCGACGACATCTTATCTCTGTTAGGTTAGAATAAATTTTTTTTCACCAACTTGGACTTACTTAAAAGCTTTTACCAGATACCATTACCTAAGTGATTGTACCTCATACTCCGTTTTCAGCACACTCAGGGGACATTATCAATTTTTTACGTATGCCTCCGGGCTTACGTTGCGCCCCCAATTACAATATAGGTGGTTTGGAGACTTTTAGGGGATACTCTACATGCCTATTGGTTGGTCTTATAATCTTTTAAAAAAAATAATACCTTAGAGTACATTCACATAAAGTAGAGCTAGTGCTACAGAGACAAAGACAAATAATCTCAGAGTAAAATATCTAAATGTGAGTTTTTTAAAACCGAACATGTTTATCTAGGTTTTATGTGTCTGGTCAAGGTCTTAAAAGTAGTCCATGGTAAGGTGTCGGCTATTCATAACTTTCCGGTACTATTATTAACGTAAAAGGGGGATACAGCACTTTTGCGCTGTAGTGGGTATTACAATCGTATGTAAATATGTAACTCTTCAATCATGACAGCTCCTTTAACAGATCTTACGAAGAAGAGCGTAGATTTATTATGGTCTGAAAAGCATCAACAGGCGTTCGATATCTTAAAAGCGGAAAATGCAGCTCACCTAACTTAAAAATCCCTGATTTAAATAAAGAATTTTTTTTATTGCAACAGACGCCTCAGACCAAGGGGTAAGAGGGTATTACTTCAGTAATATGATAAACAGTTCTTCCCTATAGCTTTTTATTCACGTAAACTAAAGCCCCCCTCTGAAAGTAAATATGCAGTAATAGGCAAGGAAGGGCTAGGTATCTTTAACACTAGTACATTTTAAGTTCATAATCTATGGCTATCCTGATAAAGTCTTTACTGAACATGAGTCCTTTACCGAGTTTTTCAAAGGCTTTAATCACAGTCCAAAAGGAACTCGGTGACAAATGATCATTCAGGTCTTTGGAGCCAAGTTAAGATATCTACCTGGGAAAGCAATTATCATAGCTGACGCATTATCCCGCAATCCCGCACCATACAGCAAAGAACCATTAATTGGACTAAAAGATATAGAAACATCCGTACCTATTGTTAAAAACCGTATCTAAACCAGAAAATTCCTTAACCCAAGAGATCGCGAGCATTGAATATCTGGGTTGGAGCGCAGAACTGTTACAAACTGAACAAAGCAAGAGTCAACAGACATAACCAAAACAATAAACATTTCGAACGGAAACAGAGTCAGCAGCAATAAACATCAAACAATAAACATTTCGAAACGGAAACAGGGTCAGTGGCTAAGCAAAAACAATAAACACTTTTGAGCAGAAACCCTAAAGCAAAAGTACATTTAAAGTATGTGTATCAGAATAATGTAATCAAATGTAATATTATATGTAGGTCTGTGACGAGGAAAACCCGAAGAACACAGCAGATGAATAACGACCAGGTAGTAATAATAATCTCTTTCATACAATCGTCATAAACTGGTTGCATTCCGTCATCCAGGGTTTCTCTACTATGTCACAGAAAGCCCAAATCACTATTTTACTGGCCTACAATGCTTACAGATATAAAAAGCACATAAACTAATTGTAACACGTGTCATGAAAACAAGGGATACACTAAGACACCTGTCAGTTTAGGAGCCTATCCTGTGCCAAATCAATCCTTGAAAGAATATACGTAGAATTATTAACAGAATTACGAGTCTGACAGAGGGAATAAACACTTCTTAGTGTTAATAGTTCCTTGACACGTTTATATAGAATTAATAGCACTAAAAAACAAACACCAGCAATTGAGTGCGTTACGAATAGTTTATGAGTGCTAAATCAATAAATATGGAATTCAACACATAATATCTGTGACTCGGGTGGTGTAAATCAATAATAATCTCCTTAACACGTTGTGTGAATTCCTTTCCATTAAGAAAACCAATATATATTTGATCACCCAGAGTCATCGGTTTAGTCAATCGGTTTTGGTAGAATAACGGATAATTAAATAGGAAGTGTCAATGTCTTACGAGTTACAACTCGTGATATTGGATCCGACCGGATTATAGCGGTTCTCGCGGTTTTAAATACGTTTATCATTTATATCTTGTATCTATAGAATTGATGCCGCAAGTAGCCTTATACGGTACGCCGCTAGAACACTTTTCCACATATTCAAGCCAACCATTAATTTATCAAATATATATAAAAAAAAAATATAAATAAATAAATAAATCATAAAATAAATATGGATACAAGTGGAGTCAATATAATACACTCCGTAAGAAGTCGGAAGGGTTACAAATTATAATAAAAAAGGAATCACGATAAAATCAATAAGCAAAACGTAACCCAAGGTTAATTAATATCTAAATATATATGCGTAAAGATTTGAACTCTAACTTAACGCTTTAGTAATGACAAATAAGCTAAAAGTTCAAACATATCCAAAAACCTACTGACATATTGTCTGTCCCGGTGATTTATATTCGTAGTCAATGAAAAAAAAAAATTAAATAAATAAATAAATAAATAAACTAATAATAAATAAAATAAATAAAATAAAATAAAAGAGATTTTAAAGTCAGGAAGTCTAGAAGTGAAATGTTATCTATGGAATAATCCTATATGAATCTTATACAGGGCTAATAATATATAGAATTTGTATGGAAACCTTTTTCATAGTTTGAATAAGGAATATTTATTTAACATAATGCCAACATGAAACTAATATATTGTTCAATTTTGGTACTGTTGTTTTTTTTTTTTTCAGACATTCTTCTCATGCGGGTGGAGATTAAAACACTAAAATATCATTGAAAATACTAAAGTCGTATCTTTTACAGCAAGTAACGTAACTCTTAGCTGGCTGAGAGCAATCTCCTGCCAAGTGACGACGTCATCATTGCCGTATCAGCATTTGTTCCTTTAACCTCAATAATCTGCTTACACAGGCTTCATCTGTGTGTCGTCTCTGCTTGCAAAAGCAGATTGACTGGAGAAAGGAATGCTTAGCCCGAACTTCTCATGGGCAAGGCAGAAATGTCTATCCGTATGCGCAATGCAACTTTAGCTAAGGAGTTGCAATCATTTTAAAATTAATAACAAAATAAGCAAATAGAATTTCTATAACAACAAAATGAATAAATTTTTTTTCTGAACCTCATAGACATTTAGAAGTATCAAGATATGTATAAGAAATATTTACTTGCAACATTAGCCTATTACAATTCAAGTAAAACATTCATGGGAAAATGTCACATTTTCTTGAAAAACCCAAAGTTTATTTAGAAATTAGTTACATAGTGGGTTTTTTTCGTTGCATCTCCTACCTATTAATAAAGTTTTTAAAAAAAATTAACCTCAGAGGATGCGCACGAGAAAATTGAATATGAAACTTTTGTTAGGGCACATAGAATCATGATTAATATTCTCTTTGACTCTTATGTTGCCTGGCAATCTTACAAATAGCTCCGTTTTCCACTTCTTTGTCTAGTAACTTACTACCAGTAATATCGAATTTTCTTTGAGATTCGTAATGATATCTATTTATTTTTTATAATTATGGATATTTTTACGAGTCATCATAGACCTGGATAGGTTCACTCATTGTTAATGCCATGGATAAAAAAGTTTGTACAGCTGACTCTTTTGAATTCCAATTTATCAGCGAATTCATGTGGGTAAGTCTGGTCTAAATGGCTCTCTTCCCTCCCCCTGTATTTGGATGTCGTCTGAATTTTACTTTGCCTTGTGACAAGTATAATTTCACTTGCAGGCTGATTAATGGAACCGGTTACAGTATCCTGCAGTACGAGAGTTTCACATCGCAACTTCAAAAATCGTTCGTCGCTGCGGATGACTACAGTCAAGTAACAACCGCCTACAATGTGAAAGGAATTTCATGGACTTCTTCGACCGACACCGTATCTCGT
>NC_061099.1:55354248-55359248 GCF_015104395.2 Macrobrachium nipponense | reverse complement strand
GAGAGAGAGAGAGAACGTAAAAGCTGAGTTTACATAAAATACATAGAAAACCCTTCTCCCACTTCGTAAATTTTATGACATTTGGTAGGCAGGCTCTTGTCATTTGTAGGTGTCAAATTAATCAGCCTAGTTAACTTATGATCTTGTTTAAAATGACGTATGGATTCGGGTTTGAGTTAAGTCTGTTTTACTATAGTGTTGTTCTGAGTTTTGTTTCACCTCACTGTTTTTCCTTAGCAGGATGCTTTAGATTAAGTTGTCTATATGATTATTTTCTAGTATGTTATGTGATTGTGTGGTAGGAAAAAATGTATTCTATTTGAATATTTTTTTTTGAGGGGGAGGAAGGTGTCAAATTAACTTAATTTATTGATTTTCTTTTTTTATATAAAAAAAAGAGTTTCCTTAAATCAGCCTTGATTTCCTTAGTTTTAAGTATTTTTCTTTTATATTCAGTTCATCAAGCTGTACTTTTCTACGGTTAACGTGAATTCAGTTGTTTTTGTTCTGTGATTTCCTCTTCTTGTTTGCAAACTACCTAAACTATCGTGTTAACGATTGTTTTTGTTTTGTTTTCGAGTTGTGTGATCAATAGTGCAGTAAAGTTTGTAGGCCGGCCTAAGGGAGATTACGATTCGGGCCTGATCAGCGCTCTTAGATGTGCCGCTTTTTCTTTTATTGGAAATCTTTTGGACATTTGTTCTTAAATCCCCAATTGCCCCTTGAAGATTACTTCGACGGACCTTCCCTTGGAAGTGATTTGCCGTAGATGTGCCCAAGATGGAATAACATAAGGTGAGATCGTCGGTCGCTCGGTTCCCGCACTGTGACGTCACAGTAATCTGTTGCTATGTTGGTGTTCACAATTTCCATACGGAAAATACTCTCTCTCTCTCCTCTCTCTCTATCACTTAAAACACAGTTATATAAAAATATGTAAGACCTTACCATACAGAATATAATCTTGTTGGAATACAAATAACGAATGTAACGAGGGTGAATGCACATATAAAAAAAAAACTTAATAGACTTATATTGAATTAGCGTATTGTTCTTTTATTTACAAAAAATTACTGAAGATTTTTTTGTTTACACCTTTTTTAAAGAAATTCTGACTCTCTTTCAGCATTTAATATCTTCACCCAAAAATGTATTCTGCACCTAATAAAGAACTTCATTACTTCCTCTGGAACATCAATGTTTAATTCCCTGAAAATATTAACTAATTTCGTAATCCCATCAACGCCTGGTTTCATCTGTTCCCCATGAAAAGATTTAAAGAGTTATTCCACTTACTTTCAATTATTGACAAATTGAGGACTGTGCCTAAACAACACTTTCCTCCTCATTTTGGAGATCCAGTCGTTGTTTAGGCCTTCATTATCAGGGAATCCTAAAGAAGGATATTTATTTCTGCACTTATGAGCTATATAACCTCCCAGATAATTCAAGGCTTCAATTTCTATACCATTTTCAGACTCTACTCCAAGATCTACAAAATCCTCTTCCTCCAGCTCATTAAGTAGACCTACCTAAGGAATTCTCATCAAGAGATGAGCAGAGATACATAATTCAGAGTTTAAGTCAACATGACTGGAGTCACTTTCTTCAAGGGTTTTGGAAACACAAGACTTACCTGGTTCCATAATACTAGTATTGCTCATTCATGGCATGTTATCATCATTGGGAGCGACATTATGACCGTGATTGCTTAAAATGTTGTTCTTACCTAACAAGAAATTCCTAAGTCTACACTTGAACTCAGTCTATACTCTGATTTACGATATCCCTTAGTGGGGTTCTTAAGAAATAAAAGATCTAGTCCTAATTATTGTCTGCACAGGAAGACTACTCAGAAGTAGGTCACTACGCAAAGGCCTAATCACCTGTTCGAACAACTTTACATTCCTAAAAAGAAAGTATAAAAGAAAAAAAAAAATGGATAGCCTTAATCCGATAATTTCTTCATCCCTTGCATAGGATATGCCTATTCTAATTTTGAACTTCATTTAAAAAATTTAGGCTACTTATCAACCGAAGATGTCACTAAAAATTGCACTAATGAGATTGTAAACAAATTGTTAAACTATATCTGACTTTACGTCCTTAACAGGTAAATTTAAAGAGGGAACTGCGGTTTTCCTTAATCTGTGATAACTCCTCTGGTAAAGTTGTGGTAGCAGTTCATGTTGAAGATTTCTTTCGTAATCTTCTGTCCGGAAATAGACAGAACAAATCCTGGCATCCTTAACATTAATGCTATCACTTCTTTTACATGCATTAATCCATAATTTGGACACCTCGGGGTCTTTAGGGAACCTGTGAAAACAAATCCCTTTCTGTCTGGAACTATTAGTGCACCCAAATATGGAACACACACCCATAATCGTGAACTGCAACAATGCAACTGATGGAGTGACAAGTGCATCGCCCAGTCGATGTGCTCCAGTGACGTCACAGAGAGAGGGAAATTAGCGATCGCCGAGTGTTACGGCCTCTGAGAGAGGTCCGCTTCAGGTTCGATATGAAATAAAATAAAAAAAAAAATATTTCAACACCAACAGTTGAAACTGGGGATTTGAATCTAGAAAGAAACACTAACACAACAAAGGTTTATTTACAAGCTTACTAACATAGGTAAATGCAGAATGATATCTCCTATTTACATAAAAAGATAGAATCTTACACTGCATGAACTGGGGGAACGGTGGGGCAATTCAAATACTTGCTAGTCAAGTTGGTAATTCGAAGCAATGGCTTCTCAAAAGAAAAATGATGATTGCAGATGTCGTCTTGACTCCGTATTGCAGAAAATAGTCTACTTGTAGCAGGAACTCCCCAAAACCTCCGTAGCAGGACCTTTCTTTCTCTGAAGTCTGCTCGACGTCGAGATAACACGAGATAATTCGTCCACTCCTGAAGACGACTAGACCAGTATCCAACCAACTCTCGAGCAACTTTTTTTTCTGATCCTTCGTCGGTCCCTTTCTCTCTTATCTCTCACGGATAATCTCTGCTGCTGCTGATTTCTCACTGATATTTCTGACCAGTGGCTCTTACTGAGTATCTCTCGACTAACTGGTGTCTCTTTCTTTTTAGATCTCTCTCTCTCTCGATCTCTGCTTCGTCCGTCGTATTTATACGGCACTCTGGGGGCGGAGCCTACAGCGAGTGACACAGACGCGCGAGAATTCCAGAATTTCCTAGATGAATCTAGACGAGGTATTGCATCAGAAATCGCGGTGTTTCTCCCGAAACATTGGCGCGTGTTGCGCTCCACAAAACGCCCGACGATTCCAGAACAGGCGCCTCCAACACGGCCGCGAACGCCTCCTTACTGCTGAACTTCTCGAAAATGCGTTCTGCTTTCCTTTATCTTTCTTTGCTAGGAAGCAATTACCATCACACCGAGCCATCTACGGCGTACGTACATTTTGGAGTTTGATCACGGCTGTGATATCGCAGGCTATAGTCATGTGCGACACCTGTACTCCTGTTTCCTGCCCGAGGATTTAGCGAAAGACATGGTCGTCGCTATTTCCCGACATGTAGGAGGCGTTACCCCAACCACTGTCCAATTTCGTCAGTCTCCAGCGTCTTGTCTTAGAGAGCTACGGGCTTGTGATGAGGCACGTAGGGAGGCAATTGCCAGGTAAGAGGAGATATCCTGTGTTGTCCTTCGGGATAGAACTCAACCCTTGTGTCTACCTGGGCAATTTTTTGTGAGCTCCCCTGTATAGCTGTTGGGAGGTTGAAGCGACCTCCATGAACTCCTGTCTGTTTCATTGCAACATGAGGATTTGTGTACTATTTATATATATTATATACTATATATATATATATATATATATATATATATATATATATATATATATATATGACTGGTAAAGGTGTTCTGTAACAACAGAATTCCATCTAATAAAAGGAGCCCATAAAAACACCAAAAGTAGAGAGAAAAGTACTATATTTCAGAGACTGCTGTCTCTCTCTCATTCATATACCTGAAGAGAGAGACAGCCAGTCTCTGAAATATAGTACTTTTCTCTCTACATTTTGTTGTTTTTATGGGCTCCTTTTATTAGATATATATATATATATATATATATATATATATATATATATATATATATATATATATATATATATTTATACATATATATAGGATGCTTAAAAAATCACAGTAGATGCACGTGACTTCATAAATAAGCGAATACCACGGGAAATGATAGTCAGGAATCCGAGCGCTTTCGTCTTTATTCAGACATCGTCAAGGAGCTACTAAAGTACAATTGGAGAGGAAGGCCTCAGGTACAAACAAGATCAGGAATACCAGATGGTTAATTATCAAAAGGGTAAAAATTAAAAGGGATTATCCAGGATTATCGGATATCACACGGTCACAAACTTAAACAGATTCTGACCCTAACCGAAATTACAAAGTATCTTTACAGTCCAAAACATGTAAAAACTGAATATATTAATTTTGTTGCTTATATTTATCGACAACTTTTTTCATTATGAAAGCATCAAGTTTAAATAAACCAGACTTAAATTTAGAACATTTCTATTATTTGACTTGATAAAACAAGATTCAATGATATTCCTTTTAACTGTGTCATTACATGGGACTAAGGCTCTTGCTTGACTCCAGTTAATAGGATGGTCTAAATCTCTCATATGTACAAATAATGCATTCGATATTTGCCCAGTTCTCACAGAATATTGATGTTGCTTAAGACGCTGTGAAAGAGATTTGTTTCCGGTCTGTCCGTAATAGATTTTATCACACTTTTTGCAAGGAATTTCATATATGCAGCCTGGAAGATCTTTAGGAGAATTTTTGATTACTAAACTCTTGACATTAATATTACTGAAAACAACTATTTATGTTAAAAAAAAGCTTTAAAATTCTAGGAATATCTAAAAACCTTTCATCATAAGGTAATTTTAGAATGTTATGCTTACTAAATTCAAGTTTGTCATTAGTTGAATAAATGTTT
>NC_061099.1:55339248-55346748 GCF_015104395.2 Macrobrachium nipponense | reverse complement strand
GGCTATAACGGATGACACAATACATGCTAAACTGAAGAAATTAAATAAAAGCAAAAATTAAACTATGAACACCGAGTACAGTGCTCTCCAAAATTAAAATGTGTAACAAAAAATACACGAATAATTTTATTGGATCAATTTAGTTTCTTTTTCTTTTACGTTCTTCTAATTTTTTTTTAAAAATTACTACTGCAAAGATAGTAATAATAAAAATTACGTAAATCTGAACCAGGAAGTGAAAAAAAACAAATGAGTACAAATAAATTGAAAAATAAAATAAAGAGAGCGACATCTGATAAATAATCTAATAAATAAAGAACTGCTTTAATAATTTGCTGATAGAGTGCAGCAGGTAAGGAAAGAGTGACAGTTTCCAGAATATGAGGTGTGATATCAATACAAGTAAAATGTTCTTGGGAATGTTCCACAGAAAATGTAGGCTGCGTGCGTGATTATTTTTGCTGAAGCATTATTTCATACCCGGAAGTAAATTGTTGGTTAGAAGTTTAAACAACTACTGTTCCTTGAAAAGAGAATTTTTACTTCTGAAATCATCATCTAATAATAAACCTACTATATTTTCGAGTTTTCAAGTACTAGATGCGTTTTGCTTCCTAAACTACACTTGATGTGCCATTCTTATCCAGAAAGGAATATTTCCCCTAAAACGACTTTATAAAAACTTACTTTGTAATATGAAGTATTAGAAAATAAGAATGTAAAAAACAACAGTCCTCAAAGGTTCTGTTTATACTCACGAAATCCCATTTCAACCATTAATTATGAAATAAGTAGAGCGTTTGAATATGGTACCCGATTATTTATTCAACATCTCTAAATCTTTTCTGTTTTTATCTTTGTTCAGAACTTTCGCTGCGTCTTTCTCATTAAGTGTGCGTTCTTGACTTATCTGCGCGCAGGCTATTTTGATTTGTTCCTCTTCTTCCAAGCCCGAAAAAAGAGCACTTAAGCGAGCAAAAAGAAGCAAAGTTTAGGTTGAAACAAAGTACTGAAGGCCAAGATGGTGACGACAAATTTTTTGGTAACATATCATGGTTGAGAATCGACCAATCTTTTTCAGACATGCACGTTTTTACTTATAGAACCAGTTTAAAAATTTAATTTGAACTTAAACATATGTGGTAAAATACAACTAAGTCTTCACTTTTATCCAACACCCGAACACTATGATCATTAGTTATGGAAATAATTTACACTCAAAGTCCTCTGCATTTCGATTGCTGGCATTAATCAAAATCCCAGAGGAATCCAAAAATGAGACCAAAATTTGCGGGCTTTATAGATGAAAGCGGAGGAAATATATGAGAGAAGAGGCTTTAATAATCCCGAATTCCATGCAAATGAGTTCTCTGCTCACCTTTAACGTAATTACTTGATGTGTTTTATGCTTAAATCCTCTCTCTCTCTCTCTCTCTCTCTCTCTCTCTCTCTCTCTCTCTCTCTGTTTACTCTTATTGTGACTGAGATGACACGCAATGTTATGAAAAAGTAGGAAACTAAAGAGGTACGGTTTTAATAATTGCGCCATGGTTGGAAAGTATACGTCGCAGAAATGATAAAAATTTATGTACCAAAGGCTAATCCTTTTATCATATGATACAACGTATACTGGTAACTGATAAAATAACACAGAGAGAGAGAGAGAGAGAGAGAGAGAGAGAGAGACGGTGTAGACGACAGTTGAGACACAAAACATACTGGGAATATAGAATAAAAAAGAAAAACATATCGAAGAAAATTAATTAGAATAGGGTAGATTAGACAGTCATTCTGCGAATGACTAAAAATAAAATACTACGTTAAACAGGCTGATGATATTATCAGTAAACAAGATGAATGATTAAAATGACTGACTTGCTATTGCCTTTGGAGAGAATTTGAACAGAATAGAAAACGAAGGCAATGAAATGACGGATGCAAGTAGATTATGAGAAAGAATATTGGATAAAGGAAATAAATATTTTATGTTTGATTTGATTTTCGCCATACACGTAATGTGCGGTCATTTGCCTTGTTTGAAAGAGAGTTATCAATTTATAATATTAATTAAGGGAAATAGCTGATATACAAAGAATAAAAAGTTTGTTTAGGTGGAAAAAGAAATATACATGTTGAGAATATCAGGAGGCAAAGTCTTGAAAAGTCAGTATCATTTGCTGATCATGAAAATACTGATTAAAAAGAAAGGCCCATGCATCATAATACCAGATGCTTCACCAGCTGAAATCACAGAGAGTTCCCGGGTAGATTTTACGAAGCGGTGAATGATGTGCTAATGATGTGGTTGCTGTATAGCCACTTAGTGTAGAGTGATAGTTCAAGGAAGAGAGCAGTCTCTGACTTGGGAGTTTACGTCAATGGCAGCAGCTGCAGGGAAAAGGATCTGATTATCTTAAAATTAGACTTCTTCAAGAAAGAAAAAGGATTATCAACGAAGAAAATAGAAATAATTTATGCACTTCAAATATTAAAATAAGTAATAGGAATCAGGGTTAAAGTACAAATCGGTATTGAAGTGTGATCTTGTACAGGAACTTAATTGATATAAAAGACAAGGGATGAGTGGGGAACCTTGTTTTAATTTAAGATTTTTAGTTTAAATGAATCTTATTGCTGAGAAACATACATCATAATTCACACACATATCTGTTCACCCTCACACAAGCAAGACAAAGACAAGGAAGTGGAAGTGTACTAATTTCCTCCTGAGAGTAGAACCGCAAGGGGTAGACGCTCATAACTTTGCTAATGAGGCTTTTGTAAAGTCTGAAAAAAGTTGAGCGTGAATGTTATGACCAATCTTTTACGAATATCAGTTCATGAATAGACCTGGTGCGATCAACAAGTACCGACTGTCTGTAACCATTGTGCTGACTCTGCCAATGAGTTCAATCCTGCAGACTGTCGACAACAGATTTTTCAGCTGGTATAGTCTAATCAGTTCTTTCTCAAACTTGCGAAAAACGGGCTTGACGTCTGTCGTCTTTATGGGCTCCTTTTATTAGATGGAATTCTTTTGTAACAACATTTTTGGCCCATTATGGAATTCAACCCCATTTCTACGTTTTTCCACACATCCAAAAGTTAGCCCGTTTTTCACAAGTTTTAAAAAGAACTGATTAGACTACACCGACTGAAAAATCAAAAACACTTTTTAGAAGAATGGCCTCAATAGGAGCCAGTACTTCCAAAAAAGGTGGACGAATTCGAGAGATGGACTCTGCAGTCGGACCCTTTCCCACTCTCACACAAGATGTTCCTGGAGGAAAGAATTACAAACACGAAACACGACGTCTTTTTACTACGCAGAGTGATATATGGAACCCAGTCTAATTTTCGTCTCCTCTCAACGGGCCACATGTAAAGGTATCTGATTTAGTTTTTTTCCAACATTGCTGCCTATAATAGCGCGACTCATTCCAACACACTCTTCAGTAAGTTAGATAACTTAATAAACAATAGCGCCTGGAATATCATGAGCAACAAGATAAAGTTTTTAAATTGATCTAACATCCCCTTTACTGTAAGCCAACACTTAGTCTTAAATCTAGGCTTATCCTTTGCCCTTATGCCAGACCGTAAAAATAACCTAGACTTTAAAGTTGCTTTTGATAAACTCATATCGGACAAAAATTACAGCCGTGAAGAGATGTGTTCAAAAGGCATTAATAAATGCTTTAACTGACCTTCATAATAAGTACCATGTCCCACGTAGATTTATGATACCAATTTGCTCGCTAAAAAGTTAGATGTTGTAATATGTAGATCCGACAAAGATGGCAAAATCGTAATCATGGACTAAGACTTCTACCTCGACAACCAACTCCTCAGTGACACATACACCTACGACAAATTAAGCGTTGATGTAGATTTCCTATTCACAAAAATACCAGTAGCTACAGGACGTTGTACAGTTTTTGAGGAAAAAATTAACACCTTATTCACAATTTCCCACTGGCCCTTGACAAAATAATAAAGTTAGTTAAATTATGTGTATCTAATAACGTATTTTCATTCGGGGAGTCATTCCATAAGGAAAATTTCGGGTGTAGCATGGGTAGACTTTAAGTGTAGTGACCTGGACCAGCTTCTTAGATATAGGAAGCAGTCGGTCACAGAGTTCTTTATGATTCAGAGTCGTGAACAGCAGTTGGTTTGTCAGGCACATATTCAGCCTCTCTCTCTCTCTCTCTCTCTCTCCTCTGCGTTGGACAGCTAGCATAGGACTCGGGATGATTTCTCACTTCCGTTCATGTTGAAGGTTTTAGCGTAAAACTCATCGAAGTATGAAATAGTTGTATATTCTCTTGACTATTTGCAAGTCGAAGTACATCTTAGAGATAGGAGCTTTCTGAAGGATTCTTGAGTAGAGGAGAGATAGTGGTAGAATGCAACAGAGTTCACAATTTGATCTTAGGAAGAAACAGCAGTGTACAAACGAACACACATAGTACATGACTTTTGGGGTCATGAGAAAACAATAGCTCCCAGGTTTGATCTAGATTCTCATGGGACTTAGGGCTGTCATGTCGACCCTCGGAACTGATGCGTATTTGTTTATACTAAATATGGTGAATTGGCATTTGCACACATCCTGAGCGGACCAGGTAATTTTGGGAGTTTTTCCTCATTGACCTATTATACAGATCATAGCGATAGTTTTATAGATGGAATGGGGTGCATTTTGTCCCTTTTTTTATGTGTAACTACTATTACATAAATCCCATTTTAGCCAATCTATGCTTGGAATACTTTGAAACGATAGTAATAAATGAAATAAAACCCAAAAACATACTGTGGATGAGATATGTAGATGATATTCTAATATTTTGGGATAACAGGTGGGGCAATTTCAATGAATTCCTTTCAAAATAAAATGCATTACTGCCCAGCATCGAATTTAAAGTTGAATGGGAAACAAACAACAAAATTCCTTTTCTTGATGTTTTATTAAATAGACACACAATAGAATACAAACTTATCATACACAGAAAACCAACATTCTCACCTTCATATATTCACTACCTTTAGTTATCATGACATTTCTATCAAGATAGGCATAGCCTGCAATTTATTCGTTTCTAACAGACTTACGAATTTGTTACCCAGATTACCTGGTAAAGGAATTTGAACTAATTTGTAAGCAGTTTTTGTCTTTAAGGTATCCTGACCATATAATTCAGACATCGATTCATAAAGCAAACGTCATTTTCTACTGACCCCCACAAGACAAGACCAGGGAGACACCCAACAATAAAATAAAGATCTTACACCTATAGAGGATTAAGATGGTGACACCGACTCGGAAAATCTAACCATTTTGCCTTTACCTATCCAGCCAAATCCCTGATTAACGTCCAGCAAAAGCCAATCTCAAAGACACAGGAGTATATGAAATCCTATGCCTAGACTGTGACCAATCTTACCATCGGTTTTCACAGGAAAATCACTTCCCCAGAGATTAATACAACATAGATGGTCAGTTAGGTATGGGCAACAGAGCTCTGCTATTTTTAATTTTTCAACTATATAAAATCCATAACCACAGAATAAACTGGAATTTGTCACGTATGATTTATAGCAGCGAATGTCGGTACAAAAACAATATGATGGTGTCAGCCTTGATTAAACAGAGACAGGTAATGAACGTCTCAAAGGGTGCCTGAGATTCAGATATCATAGAGAAAATCTTCCTTCAACCAACACTTAAGAACATTAAAGAGAAATTATCAACTGGAGTGACCTAGTTAAACAGCCTACCTGTGGATGGATCTCTTGGTATAAATATCGCCTTTTCTGTAATTTTACTCATTCATTACCTACCTAAAGAGAGAGACAGCAGTCTCTGACATCTAGAACTTACTTTCTACATTTTGGTGTTTTTAAGGGCCTCTTTTATCAGATGGAATTCTGTTGTAATAGAAAGCTTTTAGCAGTCATGTTATCTATATATATTAATATTATACCTATATATATATATATATATATATATATATATATTATAATATATCTAATATATTAATATTATATATATATAGATATATATATATAATAATATCTATATATATATATATATATATATATATATAATAGGTATATATAGATATATTAGGTAATTGAGTGGGTTAAAATTGCTTTTGACCATTGTGTTTGACCGCACCTCTCTTAAATCCTTAATCTAGCCTTCGCGATTTTTTAACTAAATTTGTACTGTCTGGTAGTATATGCCTCTTTGTTTTCAAAATGTATTGTTTTATGACTATATTACCTGTAACCACGCGTGGGTTGGCTGCTTTTAAGTCTTTAATCTAGCCTACGAGCATTTATTAATTTCTTTAACGTGAATTGGACCTATTATTAATCCTGTAATGTCCATTTGTATATGCTTACCTGTACTGTGTTTTTCTTTGTTCTGATCAGTCTTGCCTTAAGTGAAGGGTCGTTAAGACCGAAAGGTCTCGGCAGTTCTCGCTAGTTCATTTTCTTCCGTGGCATTACGTTTATTTTTACATAGCATCAGTGTTTTATATATTTCATGATCAAGTTATTCATATATACATATATATATATATACGTATATATATATATATATATATATATATATATATATATATATATATATATGTGTGTGTGTGTGTGTGTGTATATATATATATATATTATATATATATATATATATATATATATATATATATATATAAAATAAATATATAGATATATATATAATATAATATATATATAATATATATATTATATATATATATTATAAAAAAAATATCATATATATATATAGATATAGTATATATATATAAATATAATATATATATATATATATATATATATATATACGTATACACACACACACACACACACACACACACACACACACACACATATATATATATATATATATATATATATATATATATATATATATATATTATCATGAAATACATAAAACACTGATGCTATGTATAAATAGGTAATGCCACGGAAGAAAATGAACTAGCGAGAACTGCCGAGACCTTTCGGTCTTAACGACCTTTTACTTAAGACAAGACTGATCAAAACAATAAAAAACACAGTACAGGTAAGCATATACAAATGGACATTACAGGATTTATAAAAGGTCCAATTCACGTTAAAGAAATGAATAAATGCTCGTAGGCTAGATTAAAGATTTAAAAGCAGCCAACCCACAAGTGGTCACAGGTAATATAGTCATAAAACAATACATTTTGAAAACCAAGAGGCATATACTACCAGACAGTACAAATTTAGTAAAATCGCGAAGGCTAGATTAAGGATTTAAGAGAGGTGAGGTCAAACACAGAGGTCAAAGGCAATTTAATTGGGAAAACAATATACTTTGTATTAGTAACATGAAATTTACAAAGTGTTCAGACAATGATTGAGAAAACGACACAAAGATTTAAATATAGAGAGCATGAGAGAGAGAGAGAAAAAATTAAAATAGTT